>NW_026927812.1:202500-312028 GCF_032062105.1 Saccostrea cuccullata
ATATAGGAAAATTCTTTAAAAATCTTCTTCTCAAGAATGACAAAGCCATAATTCATCATATATATATGGAAGCATACTCAGGTAGTGTAGATTCAAGTTTGTTCAAATCATGACCCCCCGGGGTAGGGCGGGGCCAAAATGGCCGACCAAAGTTTTACATAGAAATATATGGGAAAATTATTTAAAAATCTTCTTTTCAAGAATGACAAAGCCATAATTCATCATATATATATGGAAGCATGCTCAGATAGTGTAGATTCAAGTTTGTTCAAATCGTGACCCCCGGGGGTAGGGCGGGCCAAAATGGCCGACCAAAGTTTTACATAGAATTATATAGGAAAATTCTTTAAATCTCTTCTTCTCAAGAATGAAAAAGCCATAATTCATCATATTTATATGGAAGCATGCTCAAGTAGTGTAGATTCAAATTTGTTCAAATCATGACCCCCCAAGGTAGGGCGGGGCAAAAATGGCCGACCAAAGTTTTACTTAGAAATATATAGGAAAATTCTTTAAACATCTTCTTCTCAAGAATGTCAAAGACATAATTCATCCTATTTATATGAAAGCATGCTCAGGTGGTGTAGATTCAAATTTGTTGAAATCATGACCCAGGGGGGTAGGGCAGGGCCAAAATGGCCGACCAAAGTTTTACATAGAAATATATAGGAAAATTCTTTAAAAATCTTCTTCTCAAGAATGACAAAGCCATAATTCATCATATATATATGGAAGCATACTCAGGTAGTGTAGATTCAAGTTTGTTCAAATCATGACCCCCCGGGGTAGGGCGGGGCCAAAATGGCCGACCAAAGTTTTACATAGAAATATATGGGAAAATTATTTAAAAATCTTCTTTTCAAGAATGACAAAGCCATTATAAATTCATCATATATATATGGAAGCATGCTCAGATAGTGTAGATTCAAGTTTGTTCAAATCGTGACCCCCGGGGGTAGGGCGGGCCAAAATGGCCGACCAAAGTTTTACATAGAATTATATAGGAAAATTCTTTAAATCTCTTCTTCTCAAGAATGAAAAAGCCATAATTCATCATATTTATATGGAAGCATGCTCAAGTAGTGTAGATTCAAATTTGTTCAAATCATGACCCCCCAAGGTAGGGCGGGGCAAAAATGGCCGACCAAAGTTTTTAAAGATATATATAGGAAAATTCTTTAAAAATCATTTTCTAAAAAATAGCAAATCCATGATTGGTCATGGGACTACTTTTGGATTTAAACTTTACAATAACAAGCCATTTTCTAGTTTTTCCTACCCTTAGTGCTCAGGTGAGCGATGTGGCCCATGGGCCTCTTGTTTTAAATCTTCTCAAGAACCACCAAGGAAAAAAGGAACACTTAAAGGATACCTTCTATACATAGTTTAGATTCAAGTTTGTTCAAATGATGACCCCTGGGGGTAGGATTTGGCCACAATGGGGGATAAAAGTAATAGTAAAAGTCATCATCTAAAGAACAGGAAAGCCATGACACAGCAAAGTCATTTGTTATATTGATGTTGGATCATGTTCAGTTAATGTAAAATTTAGGTCTCCCCTGTATGAACTTTCCAATACTGAACTGGTTGTGCTTTTCCTTAGTCAATGTGCTTACTGGTGAGCAATGAGTCCCATGGGCCTCTTGTTATCTTTTTCTTCAGCACCACTGCATCCATTTCATTCAACCTAGCAATCTTGAACAAAAATGGGATGTAGATTTATTTTTGCTTTGGATGGGGCATAATGGTCTATATTCTATAGATGAGTGGCCAGATAATAATTTTTGGAAGTGGATCATTCCAAAGAAAATACTGGTATAATCCTTACCTTGATCAAACTTGGATGATGCATCTTGAGATACATACAAAATGAAATGGCATGTATTTGTTCTTTACTGATTTAAGGTTTCTAAATATTAATATGTGTCCAAAATGTACCTATAACTGTACTGAGCTTTTCAATCTTTCATACCTATAGTAATCATCCCATGGGTTTATACTTATTGCCACAGGTATGGGTGTTTGTTTAGACTTTATATACTTGACATGAAAGAAATCAAGGTTTGAAGCATGTTATAATTGAAATGCTTCAAGTGAATAAGGATAATTTTTAATCCATTTTATTTTATTTTGCTTTTTTTCAGGGTCACACAAGGTCAAGGCTGAATTGATCCACAGCCTCTGTGTCCTTGGCAAAGCAGTACCAGAAAGAGCAGAGCTACAGGCATCCATCATAACACTAGCTAAACAAGTCAGTATCAGCTAAGTATAGCTATAGAATCATATAGCTTAACAAGTCATTATCATCTAAGTATAGCTATAGAACCATATAGCTAAACAAGTCAGTATCAGCTAAGTATAGCCATAGAATCATATAGCTAAACAAGTCAGTATCAGCTAAGTATAGCTATAGAATCATATAGCTAAACAAGTCAGTATCAGCTAAGTATAGCTAAAGAATTATATAGCTTAACAAGTCAGTATTAACTAAGTATAACTATGGAATCATATAGCTTAACAAGTCAGTATCAGCTAAGTATAGCTATGGAATCATATAGCTATACAAGTTAGTATCAGCCAAGTATAGCTAAAGAATCATATAGCTTAACAAGTCAGTATCAGCTAAGTATAGCTATAGAATCATAGAGCTTAACAAGTCAGTATCAGCTACGTATAGCTAAAGAATCATATAGCTAAACAAGTCAGTATCAGCTAAGTATAGCTATAGAATCATATAGCTAAACAAGTCAGTATCAGCTAAGTATAGCTATAAAATCATATAGCTAAACAAGTCAGTATCAGCTAAGTATAGCTATAAAATTGTATAGCTAAACAAGTCAGTATCAGCTAAGTATAGCTATAAAATCATATAGCTAAACAAGTCAGTATCAGCTAAGTATAGCTAAAGAATCATAGAGCTTAACAAGTCAGTATCATCTAATTATAGCTAAAGAATCATATAGCTAAACAAGTCAGTATCATCTAAGTATAGCTAAAAGAATCTTATAGCTTAACAATTCAGTATTATCTAAGTATAGCTAAAGAATTATACAGCTTAACAAGTCAGTATCATCTAAGTATAGCTAAAGAATTATATAGCTTAAAAGTCAGTATCATCAAAGTATAGCTAAATCATATAGCTTAACAAGTCAGTATCAGCTAAGTCTCATCATATCTCAGTCAGAACTGTAGCTAGGAAGTCATTAATATCTCATGTCTCTAGCTAGGCAAGTCAGTATTTATCATCCCAGTCTCATCATATCTCAGCTGTAGCTCAAGCTTACAAGTCAGCATTATATCAGTCTCATCATATCTCAGCTATAACTAAAGCCAATAAGTCAGTACACTCTCAGTCTCATCACATCTCAGTCATAACACTAGCTAAGAAGTCATTAATATCTCATATCCCTAGCTAGGCAAGTCAATATTTATCATCTCAGTCTCATTATATCTCAGCTATAACTGTAGCTAATATAATTACAGTCTCATGATATATCAACCAAAACTCTAGCTAAAAAGTCATATCTCAGTCTCATATCTCAGCTATAACTCTAGATAAACTAGTCAATATTATCTCACTCTTATCATATCTCAGCTATAAATCAAGCTTACAAGTCAGTTCTATCTCAGTCTCAGCATGTCTCAGTTTTAATTTAAGCTTGAAAAGTGAGTACTATCTCATACTCATCATGTCTCAGTCATATCTCTAGCTTAATAGTCTGTCTTGATGTGAATTATTTATACAAGAGCCTGTATACACCTGACACACCCTTTTTAGTAAATATATTTGTAAGACTCCAAGGTCCGATGGTGACGCCAAAGTCCGATGGTCTCGCCAAACCCCGATGGTCTGCGCCAAACCCCGATGGTTTGTTGTCAGTACAGACTCCAAAGTCCGATGATCACGCAAAAGTCCTATGGCTTGTTTCCTATAAGACACCCTGCGCTAAAATGCGATGGTTTGACACACCAAAGTCCGATGGTGTGAAGAAACAATTGACGTTTATGATGTCACAATAATTCGTCGTCAATCCTTGACGCCATTTTCCTGCATTCAAACGAATTTATCCTTGCATACGATTTTATTTATTTTGTGTATTGCTCACATGTTTCAGTGATATTAGGATTAGTCCTCGCACACCACTCAACTGATTAGGGTTAGTCCTTTTGATTTAATTGATTTAGGGTTAGTCCTCGCACACTAGTCGAGTTACTAGGGTAAGTATCGCACCCATCCAAGATATCTAGATATCTATTTAGTTGTTAGGCCTACACACTTTTCGAGCAATTAGGGTAAGTTTTGCACCTATCCAAGAGATAAGAGTTTTTGCATAATGTTAATTATAAATACTTATGTAAAATCTTGGCATGGTGCGGCATTATAGTTTGCTGCACTAGTATTATGACGTCATAAACGTTAATTGTTTTCAGCACCATCGGGGTTTGGCGTGTCAAACCATCGGGATTTGGCGTAGACCATCAGACTTTGGAGTCCAATCGCACTTTGGAGTCCTACATATTTAATCTCTGTGTTTATTGTACTTCTGAAGTACATAAAGTATATTTAAATAATAATAAATCGGAACAAAAACTTTAAAACACTTGAAAAAGTTGTCAGGTCTACCTTTATACTTTAAAGATTCAAAAGTCAGGGTTAAAAGAACTGGGTCAGACATGCTTTGCCATGTTATATAAATCAAGATTTGTCTGAAATCTAGTACAGATATACAGAAGACAGGAAGTAAATTTTTTTTATCTCAATCTGAATTCCACATGTCAATGTGGAGTGAATGTCCAGTACTGCCTGAATTATTACTGGGTAAAGATTGATCATTTGTTTCTATAAATACAGTACTTCCTGATTCTTTGGCTGAGGAGAAGAAACCTATTGACTCTCTAAAGTAAAAGGTCATTGCACTGTTATATGGAAATCTGGTGGAGATACTATGGTATTTAATGCCAAACTTTGCTGTTTCTTTGTATTTCAAGGTCAGATTTAAAGCCCCCCATGTTCTATGCCAATCTGATTTCCTGTAAGAACATAAGCTGCAGATTCTATTTAAAAAGTTCAATTGTTCAAATGAAAACCTAGGTAAAATTTAGCATTGAAACCATTATATAAGTTAAAGATAAACTGTTATAAAAGACCATCTCATAAAAGTTAAATTAAAATAAACCGTCACTGTAGAAGCACCAATTTTCACGGGGATAAAATTTCGTTAAATTGTCATCTAAAATAGTTTTGTGGGCATTAGATTTCATTGTTTTGAAATTAAACCTATTAAATATATAGTCATATAAATAATTCGTAAATTTCATTGATGATTGCAAAATAAACAAAATTTAATTCCCCAAGAATATATCTCTGCTTTTATGATATATGTTTCAACTGTTATAAAAGGCCATCTTTTGAAAATTTTCTTTTTGCTTTTCCTGACTAAATGACAAAACATCCTGACCCAAAACTTTTAAGCTCACCTGAGCCAAAGGCTCAAGTGAGATTTTCTAATCTCATTTTTTCTAGTATTTATGATTTTATCTGTCTAGCTGTCAATGCGTCTGTAAACATTTCACATTTTTGAGTACCGTATGAGTGGAAATTTTAGCGAGACACAAATTTAGCGATTTGTCCATAAAGAATGTTACTTTATATTTAGCGAAATGTGATTTTAGGGATTTTAAAATGTTCACTAGAGAGACTACAACAAATAAAACGCAATTAATTTTTAGCGATATTAAATTTTAGCGATCTCAGCACTCTTGCTAATAATGCCAAAATCAAATCCTCGCTAAAAAATCTGCTTATACAGTTTCACAAACCAATGAACCAATTTTGACCTAACTTGCCACAAAGTATCTTTGGGTAAAGGGGATTCAACTTTCTTCAAATTACTTAGGGACAATGCTTTCTTCAAGGGAAGATAATTAAAAATTAGTGAAAAATTTATGGCATGGGACCACAGTGAAAGCTCAAACTTAAAAGGAAAAAAAGCCTTAGTAAGTCAAAGAAATATGCGAGCATCCTTCAATGGTTAGAGTTGAGTCAAGTTTGTTCAGATCATACCTACCATCACCCCTCCTCCCATTTCAGGGTAGGTTGATACCACACGCATTTTAACTTTTCAATACTGAACTGATTTTTGCTTTTTTCATGGTCACAGTGATAAGGTGATGAATGTGGCCCATAGGCCTCTTGTTTGAAATTTCTGGAAACAAAATTTTTTTTTCAATGTGTTATCTTCTCATCCTGTCAATACTTTCCACATAGTGAAGTGATTAGAGCATTTATTCTAGAGTAAAAAAGTAAGGAGTTGATCTTTACATGGAGGGTTAGAATCTCAGGTGGAAACTGGTCTATGGGATGCAAGAAAACACTCATCTACAATTATTTTAATTTTATTCCCACTTTCAATTTCAATTTTTTTTTGTAAATTAATTAATTACCGTATATACTCTCCTATAAGTCGGTTGTATTTTTTAAGGTTATTTGGCAGGGATTTGCCATTGACCCGCTTATAAGTCGGTACAACTTTTTGCCAGAATCAGATGATAATTTCTAATAAATGCTATGATGTTTTACCCTCATTTCAATTTATATTTTAAGAAACGAAGTCGATATTTTACTTTAAATCATAAAAATAAAAATAAAAATGCCCTCTTAAGATTAAGAATAATTAAATTATTAAATATAAGTATATAAGATACATGTAATTTATGTATTATCTTATAATACATAAATGATATAATATATCCATACTTTGTTCAACGATAGCTGTTGAAAATATTTATAGAATACAACGATTCGCCATCCAGAAAAATACCAGTCTTTTTATGACTCGCCTATAAGTCGGACATCGACTTTTGGACTAAAATTTAACTCCCAAAATACCGACTTATAGGCGAGTATATACGGTACATGTATTTTTTTTTTTTGTAAATTAAGCATTGATGTCGATTGTTGAGAAAAATTTTGAGAGAAAAACATTTTCCTACCAACTTTCTACCCAAATTTTTTATCATGAGTTGGAGAACTCAAGCAAATATACACTGTAGATGCTTTAAATATCAATATAAAGTATATCTTGACTTCACCATGCTACATGAAATGAAATAAAAAATTAAGCTGTAAATGTTTTTCAGCATTTATTTGCTTTTATATCTTTCTAAATTAGCAAGCATCTAATTTAATAAACATCACTTAAGTAACTCGTTAAAACTTTTCTCCTCAGCATTTGAAGGACCCTGATCACAGAGTGCGATGTTCCTGCCTAGAGCTAATCGGTGCCATTGGATCCCCTGAACAGGAGATCGCAGATGACTCCCAGGATCCTTTTATTCCCCTCCAGACATTACTAGCAGGTTTCTGTGGGGACCAAGACTCAAGAGTCAGGGCTAGCTCTTTTAATGCAATGGTAAGTTCAGATCACCTATATCCATCTCTCTGTATTTCAATCTGTTTGTCTGCTTGTCTGCAAAACCTTTCACCTTTCCCCGAATCTTTGAATAGATGGTGTTTAGGGCTTTCATATTTCACATGTATGTTCTTGTGACAAGACTTCTCTGGGTGGGGGAGGGGGGATAAACATGATTGACCTTGAAACTTGACCTACTTTTGCAGAATTTTTCCTAACTTTAACCAAAGTAATAAATTTTAAATAGTTGGTGCAAGAGCTTTGATATTTCACATGTGAACTAATTTGACCTGACCTTTCTTTGGGTACCAACATTTCTAACATTTTGACCCTGACCTTTGAGTTTGACCTACTTTTAAAAAAACTTTACCCTTGGTCACAACTTTTGAACTGCTGGTTCTAGGGCTTTCATTTTTTTTACTGGACCTTTTTTGAGGTCATAACATTTTTTGACTTCATGATGTTGAGTTTGATCTAAATCAAATACCTGTTAAAAAAACAAGCAAATAAACTTTTAAAAGTCTAACTTAAACTTGTGAATAGTTAGTGCTTACATACTTCATTATAAATTTCTTGAAAAAGATTTTTCCTTTTGTTTCAAATAATTTTTTACTCCATCATCTTGACTTTTGAGTATGACTACTTTGAAAAACTTGAAACATTAGCCTTGACCTATCAGCGTTTCACAAACACATCTTTATTTTGTTTGATTTTTAATTGATAATTAACAATCTTGGAGAGCCGCAATAGCTGGCCAAGAATGCAAGAATTATTTTTGTAAACCAGCTTTTATTCCTGTGCGAGATGTATCTACAAGAACCATGGTCTTCATGACTGTATTCACAAAAATGGTTGCTACAAACCAATGATATCTTTGTGACATTGCGTAGCTTATGATATGGTTCAAAAGTCAAAACAGTGCTGAATGGATTTCAAACTTGAAAATCGGGAATATATAGGTCACAAAAAAAATATAGTTTACTGTGTGTGGTCCTTGTCTGGTGGTCCTCCCCATACATACTGGGGAAAAACTTCACTTGTTCCTTATTCGCACTTAAAATATTATTGAATATATACCTTAGGTTAGCTAGTTCAGTAGCAAACTCTTATTTAAAAACATTGCATTATCATCTCCCTCAATCTGGACTTTTATCTCTTTCTCCAACATAGATCTAGTTTAAATGTCAGTCATGCCTATATTTATGTGTTACAAGAACAAACTTAAGACATGTTTGTGATCTCATGATAAAGACATATGCACTAAGCTCACCTAATTATGATGACCTTCTAGTAACTTGTGTTCAATTTAATTTGTCCCATATTTTACCCCCTTATCCGGTGGATATCACACATTGGATATTTTTTTTTATACATCCCACAACGGTGACATCACAATAGTGATGAAGTGAAATAAAGTGGAATCCTATATAAAAACGGTGTAAAACATTGATAATGATCGATGTATAAAACATGGGATAAAAAGAATCTCCCATGATTTGTGGTTGGATATGATTTTTATCGCAAAAGCTCAAGGATGAAAAACCAAAAAAAGTTGGATAAAAATCATATCGAACTGCAAATTTTGTGAGTTCCTGTGTATATTTCAAGCACACTAGATATATAAATCTTTTTTGCTTCAGATATTTTATTGTTTGCACATCTTTTCATAGTATTTTCAATTTTGTCTCTAGATTTACTTGATATCTCATTCACTTAATTAATATCTCAAATGTATATGACTTGCAGCTTAATAATAATCATCTGAAGATATTGTCTCCATAATATCTATAAGTCATTTGCTTGAGATATTCTGCCATTTTCACAGCTTAATTTGCCCTTAGAATGATAATATGATAATGAGTTTCTACTTGTTTTGTATTCTGTTTAGAGAAGTGGACAAGCGTAAATCAATATGCCTCCTCCACGTGACCTACCCACCCTATCTAATCAGATTGCCTACCCATGATGCATCAAATCAATATGGCCTCTCCAATTGACCTACCCTTGACACATCAAATCAATATGCCCTCTCCATGTGACCTACCCACCACACATCAAATCAGTTTGCCTCCTTCTATGTGCCATATACTGTCTGTATTATTTTCAATATGTTGTTTACATTTGAACAAACAACGAGCTTGTTACACATAAGTGACATCACATAAGCATCAAACAATGTCACAGTGTAAACCATTTTTAATGAACAGTTTCCTTAGCTTAGAGAAAATGAACTTATAAAATAATCTTTGACAGTGTAAATTTGTTTTATAGATACTTAGATGGGTAATAAGGAGATGTATGGGGTCCTTCAAACAATGCATATTGGGCCATTTTTATGCATTTTTTCAAGGACCCAAATTATATCAGTATAACCCCCTAGGTGTCTACATTACTAATAGTAGCATCCATTTGAATCATGCATAGGGATAAACTTTGATCCCTATGAAAACCAAAAATGCAAAATTTTTGTCCATTTTGAATGTTGAAGTGATGTCTGCAGCCCCCAGCTCGCAGGTGTGACTTTATGATATTGAAAATGTATTATGTATCTTAATGATTTTATACTAGAATTTCCCATATAAGGTTCCAGAAGATTTATTATCCCAGGTGGTGGACTAAGACTGTGAAAAACTCCTAATATTCAGGTTATTGTTACAGCCTATGGGCCTCTTTTAATCCCATTTTTAAGGCTGACTTGGGTTTCTCCTAAAGTTTTCTGTTCTGGTTTCACATTGTGGTATGGGAATCAGAAAATATGAGACCTCACATCATGCTTGACAGAGCAATTGGAGTTCCCCTGACCATGACCTGAAACTGTATATGCTGATAAAAGATTTTCTTTTTTTAAGGACAATGCACTGTAGTTAAGAATTTTTTTATTATTATTCCCAGTATAATTTAAAAGTTTTACATGATTAGACAATCTTTGTATTATTATAATGATGCTTGATAATGCTTTAAACCTCCTCTGAATCAAATTTTGATGAAATGCCAATAAAAAAACTTTCTCTATATTTTTGTTAATGCCAGGATTTTCATCAATTAGTATGTTAAATTCTGTTGCTTTATAAAAATGTAAGAAAAGTAATAATAAACATTTTCTTGAATCATATTAATGAGAAGTTCACTTTATAGTGTATTTATAGTTCATGCATGCACCTGTTAATGTTCAGATAATTATCACAGGTAATAAGAATGGCGTATTTTATTGTTGTAGCTACAATTCCATCAGAGAGGCCTGCCCCTACGACTGTCCATCTACCAGCAGGCGTGCCAGTCCCTGACCGATGATTTCCAGAATGTTAGGCTATCAGCCATGAAATTAATTTGGGTTCTCAGTCACCTGTATCCTGACAGGTAAAAACAGCTCAGACGTCAATATTCTTTGACATTCTTATTCTTACACTGTAGTTGAAAAAAAAATCACATTTATATAATTTGGATTGTCAAAAAATCCCCCTTTGTGTACTCTTATGGTAAGGAATATTGCATAATGATAAATTCTGGGTTAATGTGCCTTAATCACAGCCAGTTTTTTGGAGTAGAGCTATTGAAATTAGAATGTGACCTCCTTATAGTAAAATCTACAACGCAGAAAGTTGACATGATTTAAGGTAAATTTCGAATAAGATTAAAAATTAACTTACTTTGCCATAAGAAGTAGTTATGTCTTACAAATCCATACTTAAGGACATCAATACTCAACATAATTTGAACTTTATTGGCTTCTTCCCTGGAGTTGAAGAGTTCCACTACATGAAGAACTTGTGTGCAATGCTTTTAATGTCTATATATGGTTTTGTACACTTCCTCTAAAAGAAATTGGAGTGGAAAAAAATCTGGATTTATGTGTAGTAATTTTTTGTATATTTTTCTTCGAATAATGCAAGAGTTTTCATCATTTGATATCTATTCAAAACCCCTGATAACACATGCTGATTTTTTGATCAAGAATACATAATAGTGCTGTATAGTTTTAAATTTAGAATACCCCTGGTATTTTGAAAAATTATCAGTAATGTCCTTATGGTATGTCACTCGTGAAATTTGTTAAATCAAGGATTTTTTGAGAAGTATATTTTTGATAAGTACTCATATAGCGTAACTCAAAATCGCAGAGAAAATATGGGGTCAGTGTACATCTTGCTGATCTACGGTACAATGAAGTTGATCTTTTTGTACTTAAATTTTAATTCTGGTTAATTACTTTAACCTTTATTGTATTTTATCAGATCTAGCCATGGCAATAAATTTAATATTATTTTACGTAAAATGGTTTGAATAATATTTATCATTGAAAAAATCTTGCAAATTAATGTGCGTAAATTTTTGTGTGACCTTTTTGCACTAAAAAGTAACATCTTATAGGGTATTAAAAACTAAATAAGCAATAAAACATTTCTTTATATCGAACTCTTTACAACTTAAAAGCTGATCAGTCACAAATACTGAATAGTTTAAAACAAAGAAAGAAAAAGTTGGGGTCAGTGATGTTAATTTTGAAATATTGGTCAAAATATGTAATTTTCAGGCAAAAAATGGTGTAGATTTTATCATGACTTCTTTATAATATCTTCATATATTTACATTTGCAAACTTTTCCCTTATATAACATTATTTGAACAAGGGGTTTTTACATCTCCGTAAAATAAGTTCGTCATATGTGACCATAAATTGATTGTTTAGTCATAAACGTTCTACGTAATTTCATAGTGACGTCATAAGCGATCGACATCAACACATTCAATTTTTACCATTGAGTTTTGAAAAAAAAATTTATGGATTTCAAATTTTACGTAAGTACCTTACTATTTGTAATAAATCAGTCACAAATGTAAATATAAGTAATAAGGTATAATTTTTTGAGTTTTATTGGGATGTAAAACAGGTTGCCACATGATCAAATCTTCCATAAAGCCCTTCGGGCTTTATGAGATTTGATCACGTGATCAACCCGTTTTACATCCCAATAAAATTAAAAAAATTATACTTAATATTTCTTAAATATTAACAAAGTTTATTTAGGGAAGGTGTAAAACTTGTTCTAAAAATGTAAATTAAGACCTATATGAAATATTCCTAGCAATATCCTAATGGAAAATATTCTCCGAGTAAAAGTATGTGAGACTTATGTTCCATGATGTTCAATTTAATAAATGTGCAGATTTGCAGAATTTTCTGCTAAATATCCTTCCACCACAAAAAATAGTCCCTCATAAATCTGGCTTCTTTGTAGATTTTTGAGCAGTTTTTTCATTGAATGTTAAAAAATTACGTTGTTTAATTTTAATATGTCATAAAAATTGAATTTTAATAAATATAGTTTTGAAGTAAGAGGTTCTGTGTGAACTTTTCTAAAAAGTTTACTAGTGACATACCTTAAAAAATATTTTTGTAAGACCCTAAACAAGATCCAAAATAAGATTCTACGTGTCTTCTGCAAAGTGAGACAGGATCATTTCACATGTCTACATATGCAATTTTTGCTGCACATTTCTTTTGATCTGAATATTTTGCACATTTACTGAATGGTATAAGCCCTTTTGCACCATTATACTGCCAATATGGTGCATTAAACTTGATGTTTGACTTACTTTTTGAAAAAACAGTCTTATTTGAAATATACAATGTTATTTTGATAAACTTTTAATTCAAGAGAATTTGGGAAGTTTATATAAAACCCTTGGCATCAGCATCTCAAAATCAAGATTTTTTCTATCATTTCTTTAACCTTATATTGAACAAAAATGCATGGATAATTTATCTAGTGTATTACTCATTCTACCTGACAGCTTTCATATACCCGGTACTATCTTTTCACTTCCATAAGAATGACCAAGTTAAAGGTAGGTCTCATTGTAAGAAGCGATAAGCACTACTGGGGCCAAACTTACTTGGATGATACATCTAAAGATGCACACTGCAGCATCTGCTTTGGGCAACTATCAAAAAAACTAATTGCAACATGAAATTATCATATGATTATTATGTTAACTATTATGTTGTATTTTCTATTATGTAGAATTACTTTCAAAACAAAAAAAAAGTTTAAAGCCCACAAAAATGTTTTAGATGACAATTCAATGAAATTTTATCCTGATGAAAATTAGTGCTTCTACAGTACTGCATCTAAGGTTTCACATTGCCAGAACATGCATTTGGTCTCAAGACTTGGCCTGATAACATTCATTGAAGAGAATGTACTAATCTTTGATTACCTATGTTTTGATCATTATAAAGATTATTTGAAACTTGTATTCTTTGTATCAAATGTAGATATTTACCTTATTCTGTGTGTCTGTATTAATTGGATTGTTTGACTTGAAGCCTGGTTCCTGTTGCCGATTCTGAAGATGAACTTCGATTGGTAGATGATGGATTTGCTAAGATATGCAATATGGTGAATGACATTTCAGTCCAAGTAAGAACAGAGGCAGCCATTTTGTTGGTAAGGATGAGAGCCATGCTTGGTGTAGAATACAACCAAAGCACTATAAGTTACAGTTTGTTTTGTCAAAAATTTGATTGTAACAGTTGTATGTATTCATTATGGATATGAAATGCTACATACAGTAATCTTAACTTGTTTAACACCTTTCACAGTAACTGATATTTTGTGGTTGGTGAATCTGGGTACTAACTGCTAATAAAATAAAAATATAATGAAAGTATATGTGATATAAATATTTTTACATGTTAAATTATCACTGAGTCAAACTGTTACTTTGAGGGAGTCGCGAAAAAGTTCGAGGGAGATGCTTAAATTAACGCCAGGGAGGAGTCAATTTTCTATGATTGGAAATCTGTGTAATTGTATAGGTCACAGCTTTTTGTTGTTTTTATATTAATTAGTATTCGCACAAATGCTATATTACACAGAACAATCTGATAACTAAGGTACATTTACATCGGAAGTTTTGATGAATATTTAAGCAGTTTACTAGAATGTAGGTAACCTAAGCATTTTATTATTTGATTATCTTTATTGTTTGACAACTAGAATTTGGAAAATACTTGTTTAAGGAATGCACATAGACAAATTCTAATTTCTCTGCAAAGGTAACGGAGGAGGGAGTCGATCTTTGTGAAGTTATCTTGGATTCCCAGCTGTATAAATTTAAGGAATTGATTATTACTTATAAGAATATAACAAATTAAGGATACAGCGAAGTAATTTCACAGGTCTCAGTCACTTCGTTATAAGCGAGTTTTACTGTACTTATTTCAGTGCAACCTGAAAAGAGGGTCACCTTCCCTGTTGAATAAAAAAACTCCCAAAAAATGAGTTCTTTAGAAAAACTCATCTAGTAAAGTTTTAATATTTTTGCATCTTGTTTCAAATGAAAAATATCAAAAAGATTTTTTAAAAAAAATGCATTTTTGCTGGGGTTTTTTTTTGGACACAGTACAGTTTTGTAAACTGTGAAATTTCAAGCAAAATGTGTTATAGGCCAGAAACCAAGTGATTTTGCAAAATAGATTACAAATTGTTTCGTTCAAAATTTCTTTACTTTACAGATGGTGGAAAAACTTGTGTATGAAACTACACACACTTCACTAAAAAGTTTCTTTTTATTTGCTTCATCTTGGGCTTTTTGATGTCTTTTCATTGAATAGTTCTGTGAAAATTATTTTGCAAAATAGGATACAAATTAATTGTTTCGTTCAAAATGTCTTTACTTTACAGATGGTGGAAAAACTTATGTATGAAGCTACACACACTTCACAAAAAAGTTTCTTTTTATTTGCTTCATCATCTGCTTTTTGATGTCTTTTCATTGAATGGTTCTGTGAAAATTATTTCTAAGAAGGACATGGAAATTATTTTCCATCGTAATGAGAATATAGGTGCCTCTTCAGACTAAATACCTTTAGGTTTACCTTTTTACAAATTGCATATTCAAAAACGTGTTGCAGGCCCAAAGTAATGGTTTCAGAAGTGGTTAGGGGAACAACCCTTCAAGAAAAATCTAACAATCACTGTCCATACAGTATCATGTAATTTGCCAGTGTCCAACCTTATAGCAACAAAAAGTTTTTTTGGGGGGAGGGGGGCATAGATGGTTAAGTCTGGCAAACTTCGAATGTACATGTACCTTGGTTATCAAATTGTTCCATGCAATATAGCATTTGTGCAAATACTAGTTATAAAAGCAACAAAAAGCTGTGACCTACCTTTCAGTGGATTTCCAATCGAAGAAAATTGGCTTCCCCTGGCATTAAAAGTGACTTCCCTGTTCTTTTTAGTGACTCCCTCCAAGTAACAGTTTGACATATGTGATTATGTACCATTACAGTATTTATTATATATATGTATCACATGTATATAAGAGTTAATTTTGGTTTCTTTCAGGGGTCATTACACCAAGTCAGTCCCAAGTTTCTGGAACAGACACTTGATAAAAAGCTTATGTCAAACATGAGGGTAGGTGGAAGATTTCAGTTACATGTATCAGATTTCTTGTTATTATATTAGTCACGTACTACATCACAGGAATGATACCAGTTATTTTCTATGTGGAATCTTCTTTAAAATTCTAACGGTAAAATGATGTCTCTATTTCAATACAATGTGAATGATAGTTTCATTTAGTTAATAAACTTATAATTACAGAGGAAGAAGAGTGCCCATGAAAGAGCAAGGGGGCATTTTGCCTTTGGGTAGTGGGCAACTGGGCAGAAATGGGCAGATGATACACCTAAAGAAATTTGTCATTATTTTGTTTATAAACTTAATTACAGAGGAAGAAGAGTGCCCATGAAAGAGCAAGGGAGCATTTTGCCTCTGGGGAATGGGCAACTGGGCAGAAATGGGCAGATGATGCACCTAAAGAAGAACTTGATCCAGACAATGTGAACCTGATGAACATCGGGGCCTGCGGAGCATTTGTTCATGGAACTGAAGATGAGTTCTTAGGTCTGTATTGATGTCTTTATTTGAATTAAAATACTTTATAAGTAGCTCTCCATTTTTTTGTCTCTGAAAATTTTTAAATACTGTAGAAGTACTTTTTTCCATGTGGTCACAAATTTTCTGCATAAATTTGTTCAAGCGTACTTACAAATATGCATGTAAGACATATAGTGACATTCTAAGAAATCTGCATAATTTTCTATATGCGGGTTAAACAGAAATTGACATTCTGTGGAATTATGACCCCGTGGAAAAAAGTACGCCTACAGTAAAGATATTTGTAGGAATTCAATGAAGTTTGATAAAGCGTTAGAGAATTTTTTTTTGTCTGGACCTTTACTTCTTAAATTCTGCATCATATATTTTAATTCTTACCTACAGTGCACATTAAACCATTTTCACTTTAAAACTCCTGATTAGATTCCATACAATAACCAATAAATGTATATTTTGTTGCAAAAAGATTTTTTAAGAATAAAAATTATCTTTTTTTATATTATGAAGTATTAACAACAATGCTATTTTAAATTAACTATTATAAATTTCATCAGCATACTCTGATAAATATATAAAATATATTTGGAAAGCCCAAGAAAGCCCCAATTTTTAGCTTATAATTATTTTCTAGTATTAGTAAACTCTTTAAAAAAGTACATCCAAGACTCCTACTTTTTTTCTTTTCTTTATATGCAAGATTACTTGACCAATCTGCAAAAGTTCATTAAAATTTTCAACTATAAATAATTCTATTGCTTGTTATTTTTTTTTACTGCTAATAAAAATGGCATTTTGTAAGTGCAGAAAGGTCAAATTATTGATGACCTGGTACAAAGTAATTTAAAACCTCTTTCTTTGTCACAATTTTTAATGTGTTTCTTCAAGACAAAATAAAGCTATATTTGGTCCCATAACTTATTTAGGTAAAGAATATGGGAGAAAAAATATATGTCTTAGACGCAATTGCTGGTAAAGTGCAAAAAGGTCAAATTAAATGAACCATAGAGCCAAATGAAGTATGTTGCCACCCATTTTTTACATTGATCCTAAATTAAGCTATGTGTACAGATACTATAAATTAAGCTATGTGTACAGATACTATAAATTAAGCTATGTGTACAGATACTATAAATATACTTTTTAAAAATACTTAAAACATTTGTAAGCAGAACCTTTTTAATGAGGGCACATTTTACAGCAGAATATTCACATAATTTCAAGACTTTCCTAAATTTAGTTGAAGTTGAACTAAATAAAAAAAATATCAGAAAGGGTACATGTAAGATAGTGACTTTGGTTCTCACAGTAATAACATTGAAGGGTATTAACTACATAATTGCTTCACATCTTATGGAAAACTCTTATAAATTGTTACTATTTTATAGGTACATATATAGTACTGAAATTGAACTCTTTGTTTGGTTTTGACAAAGTCTTCTGTTGCAGAGGTGAGAAATGCTGCTTTGGACTCGCTATGTGAACTGGCCAGTCAGTCTGCATCCTTTGCTAACCTATCTCAGGACAGCATCATCGATATGTTTAATGACGAGATAGAGAGTGTGCGACTCAATGCCATAAACAGTCTGAGAAAACTCAACAGATACATCACACTCAGAGAGGATCAGCTCGAGATCATACTCGGGGTGTTACAGGTACAGAAAAACTCAATTTAGTACAGTGGTATGTAGCATCAAGGGCACGAAAAATTCTTAAAGAGAGAGGAAATAAGCACCTCCTTCAATTATTTAATTGCTTGGCCTTAGAATCCATGTCGATCCTCTGGAAATAAGCCTGGTATAATCATTGAAAAAATACAATCTTTTTAATAAATAATGCAGCATCAGAATCTTTTTTAATAAATTATGCACTGCTCTTTTAGTTTGCCTTGTTTTCAATTCACCCAACTAAGAGTAATGCGAAAGGGGTGAAAATATATCGGGGGCAATATTTTTCCTGTATATAATATCAATACTATGAAATCATTAACAAATGTGGGGTCAATTTTCATGCTTTAATTTGGTACAGTTATACAGGTTCTTGGGTATGTAACTTTCATACATGCCAACTTTCCCGATTTAGGCGGGATCCTCCCGATTTTACCCTTTCATCCCGCTTTCCCGATCGTGAGAGAAAAATTGCCCCAATTTCCCGATTTGAAAAAAAAAATCACCAAAATTTCCGATTTTAAAAGTTTCCTACCGCTGAATTTTGACAATCGGGATAACAATGTCAGACTTGTTTATTCAATGCACACAGACAAGTTTCATTGTTTATTTAACCAGGTGTCACAGGAAATCACTTCACGCATGAACGCACGCAGTTGTCCAGGTACAAGTAGCTTATAGCTTGGGGCAATTAGGGATTATCTTGTCAGTTTTAAGGGGTATGCAAGGTGAAACACATAGATTAACGTGATAATTGTTAGTTCTTTTTATTAAAAACATAAATTAAAGACAATAAAACACTAGTCAAACCATAAAATCGGAATCCAAAGAGATCGTTTTTTTTTTTGAAAACGAAAGTAGAAAACTACAAAGCATAGCTGCTGATTTTATCTACCTATAATGAAAAATATTGTAAAGTTTGGCAGTTAAAATATTATGAAAAAATTAAGATGAAACAATCAAGTGTATGTCAGTTAGAATTTCTTTTCCCTCCCTTCTCCCAATAGTAATATTGTACGTTAGGTATGTGCATGACTTAAGGAAATACCCACATGGCACCATCAAACCTGACAAATTTCATGACTGTAAAAAAAATAATTCTCTTTTGGATAGGTGGTATAAATTTCTGTAAATTTAGTATCTTATTAGAATTTCTAATTAATTGAAATATAAATAAAAAATCTCAAAAATATTTCCAGAAACAGGACTTTACAGTATCAAAACCTCGTATATTTTTTAGCCTTTAAAAAAAATGATTTAAAAGTTGTACAATTTTCAATTTTTCACTAAATAAAATATGTGTCCTGGTAGAAAAATTATGTTGTTTACATATGTTATTAAATACCCCTTCTTTAGTGAGAGAGGCATCTATTTTAGAAAAAATATTTCAATTTTGGAAAGAAATTAAAACATCATTTTTTGTGTTAGATTAATCCTTAAGTTGTATTGATAAGTGATATCAATATTATAAATTTAAAAAAAAAATCATTTCATAATCATTTAATTTCACTACAAAATGTCGCGAATTTAAAGCTTTGAAAATTGTCGTCACGCGCTAAATCCCCCATGGGAATTTTCAAAAGTTGGCATGTATGAACTTTGTGTATTTTCTTTCAGTAAGTGACCAACTTTGTTACCGTAGTTATTTAATTTGAGGAGGGTGTTAATTCGGGGATGAGAGGTACACATGAATTCCTAGAAAAATTGAGCCTCCATGAAATCAAATGATTCAAACAAGTGTATGATTTCAGTCTATAGTATTATTATTTTTTTTTTTACATTTTCTGCAGTGAAGGACTGTTATTTCTTTTTGAGTAAAGATGATATCTTGTCACACAGTGAAAGAATATTGAAATATGGTATTTAGAAGAACAGTAGTTTGCAAGACTTGAGATTTTCCTCCCCTTCACAAGGGGTTTTGTAAAAATACCAAAGGTGATCTATTATAAGATAGAGTGAACCATCCTGACAGAGAGTAAAACTACCAGTCTGAAAGTTTCTCTAAATATCTTGTGAAAATCCTTATGAACAGTAATTGATTTCCTATGACATCATAGCTGCTCAACACTGTTTAGTAATTAATGGAAGAGTCAATGTTTTCAGTTAATTGTGTAATTTTTTTCACTCTTGAGACCAGTTTTTAGCTCACCTGAGCTGAAAGCTCAAGTTAAGCTTTTCTGATCACTTGTCTGTGTGTCTTTGTCCATCTCTAAACTTTTCTACTTCCTCTTTAAGCAAACTTTGTACAAAGCATTGTTGGGTGAAGGGGAATTAAATTTGTTAAAATGAAGGGCAAAGACTCCTTCAAAGGGGAGATAATCAAGAAAAGAAAACAGGGTGGGGTCATTAAAAAATTACTTCTCAAGAACTTCTGGGTCAGGAAGTTGAAACTTATGTGGAAGCATCCTAGGGTAGTAAAGATTTTAAATTGTTAAAATCATGACTACTGGGCACAGGGTTGGGCCACAATAGGTATTACCATGGGGAAAATCTGGTGAAGAAAAGCATGGCCAAAGTTACTCATGTGAGCATTGTGGCTCATGGGCCTCTTGTTTTTTTTATATTTTCACTCATGAAAATATTTTTAAAATCCTGTGTCTAATGAATTCCACATTTAACTAAAAATTATTTAATGTTTTCTATATATATGTGTGTGTGACAAAAGGTCTTTATTTAGTAATGGCCAATATCTGCTCCCAAAATTGATTTAACTTTAATTGATGGTGAAATTTTAAATTTTATGTTTGGATAATAAGGCCAAGGGGATCAATGCATGCACACTTCAAAGCAATATTTTTTTTCCATTGTGACATCATCTATTAGATAATAGATATGACTTAAAAATATACATTTGTGCAGTTTAAAGAAATTTTCATTGGGATGTTTCTAGTTATTTTGGTTTAATGATTTAAAGGGATAATATTATTTATGCACAATTCCTTTTCTTTTTAGGTCACCTGAGTAAACTCAGGTGACCTATTGCTATCTGTTTTTGTCCGTCGTCGTCCGTCGTTCGTCGTACGTCGTTCGTCGTTCGTCGCCAAAATCGACCAAAGTTTTACATAAAATATATTGAACATTTTCAAAATCTTCTTCTGCAACCACCAAAGCCAATTTCAACCAATATTTGGCACAAAGCATCTATGGGTGAAGGGGAACAAAAATTGTGAATTTCATGATCCCTGCCCCCCTGGGGCCTGGGGGGTGGGGCCAAAACCAATAAAATTAATGCAATATTTAAAAATCTTCTTCTTTACTCCTGGACATCAAGCAGTAAAACTGTTTGCATGATTGTAATCAGCATTGAGTCCTTTACCAAAATTGTGAAATTCATGGCCCTGGGGTCAGGGGGTACTAGGGCGGGGCTAAAATGGCCGAGTATATGGTGAAAATGCAAATATATTTGAAAATTCTTTCTCTGCTCCTGGGTATTAAATAAACTAACTAATTACATAGTTATGATGAGCAAGAGTGCCTCTACCAAAATTGTGAATTTTATGGCCCCAGGGTCAGGGGTTCTGGTGTCAGGGTGGGGCTCAAAGTTGATTATATAGAGGAATATATGAAAATTCTTTAAAAATCTTCTTTACTCCTGGGTATTAAATAAACTAACTAAGTATATAGTTATGATGAGCAAGAGTGCCTCTACCAAAATTGTGAATTTTATGGCCCCAGGGTCAGGGGTTCTGGTGTTAGGGCGGGGCTCTATTGATTATATAGTGAAAATATATGAAAATTCTTTGAAAATCTTCTTCTCTGCTCCTAGGTTTTATATAAACTATAATTACATATATATATGAACAAGAGTGCCACTACCAAAATTGTGAATTTTATGGCCCCAGGGTCAGGGGTTCTGGTGTCAGCGTGGGGCTCTATTGATTATATAGAGTAAATACATGAATTCTTTGAAAATCTTCTTCTTTACTCCTTGTTATTAAATAAACTAACTAAGTACATAGTTATGATGAACAAGAGTGCCTCTGCCAAAATTTTGAATTTTATGGCCCCAGGGTCAGGGATTCTGGTGTTAGGGTGGGGCTGTATTGATTATAAATATATAGTGAAAAAACATTAAATCTTTGAATATTTTCATCTTTGCTCCTAGGTTTTAAGCAGATGAATTACCTATATAGTTATGAGCAATCCCTAATCTTCCAGAATTGTAAATTTCAAGGCCCCAAGGTCAGTTTACATAGAGATATATAGGAAAATTCTTTAAAAATCTTATGTACTGAAAATGAATGAATTGTTTGAAATGTGCTCCTTGGTATTAATCAAATTTTTTTTGAAAAGCAAGTATGCCTTTCCAAAGTTTTAATAGAAATATATGCAATGTGTAAAAATAGGCCTAAGAGTCTAAAAAAAGGGTTCATGTGTGGTAGCGGCACTACTGATTATTGCTGAATATTAAACTTTCAGTTAAAATGCATTTTTTGTTCCCCTACCCTGCCTATGGGTATAAAGTAACCAAACTAAGGAACTGCTAAGTGTATAGTTATGATTTTCACTCATGAAAATGCTATAGCATCTGGCTTAATTCCACATTTAACTAAAAATTATTTAATGTTTCTATATATATGTGTGTGTGAATAATGCTCAGGTGACCTATAAGGCCCAGGGGCCTCTTGTTTAATTACTATGCTCTTTTTTAGCTCACCTGAGCTGAAGGCTCAAGTGAGCACACTTCAAAGCAATATTTTTTTTCCATTGTGACATCGTTGTTGTTGATTGTCTTAAAAATATACATTTGTGCAGTTTAAATTTTACATTTTCAGTTATTTTGGTTTAATGATTTAAAGGGATAATATTATTTATGCACAATTCCTTTTCTTTTTTAAACTTGCTACAAAGTATCCTTGGGTAAAGGGTATTTAGATTTGTTCAAATGAAGGGCCACACCCTTTTCCAAGGGGAGATAATTATGAATTAGAGAAAAATTAATGACATTTTTAAAAAATCTTCTTCTCAAGAACCACTGGGCCAATTTCAACTAAACATGCTACAAAGTATCCTTGGGTAAAGGGGATTTAGTTTGTTCAAATCAGGGCCACACCCTTTTCCAGGGTGGGGACAAAATTACAAAATTTTACAGAAAAATATATAGGAAAAATTTTAAAAAATCTTCTTCTCAAGAACCACTGGGCCAGGAAAGATGAAACTCATGTGGAGTCATCCTCAGGTAGTGTAGATTCAAGTTTGTTCAAATCATGACCCCCGGGGTTTAGGGTGGGGACAAAATGGCTGAACAAAATTTTACATAGGAATATATAGGAAAAATCTTAAAAAATCTTCTTCTCAAGAACCACTGGGCCAGAAAAATGAAACTCATGTGGAATCATCCTCAGGTAGTGTAGATTCAAGTTTGTTCAAATCATGACCCCCAGGGGTAGGGTGGGGACAAAATGGCTGATCAAAATTTTACATAGGAATTATATAGGAAAAATCTTTAAAAATCTTCTTTTCAAGAAGCACTGGGCCAGGAAATATGAAACTCACGTGGAATCATCCTCAGGTTGTGTAGATTCAAGTTTGTTCAAATCATGACCCCCAGGGGTAGGGTGGGGACAAAATGGCTGAACAAAATTTTACATAGGAATATATAGGAAAAATCTTAAAAAGTCTTCTTCTCAAGAACCACTGGGCCAGGAAAGATGAAACTCATGTGGAATCATCCTCAGGTAGTGTAGATTTAAGTTTGTTCAAATCATGACTCCCGGGGATAGGGTGGGGCCACAATGGCAGATCAAAGTTTAACATAGGAATATATAGGAAAAATCTTCTCATTGAGACATGAAAGATGAAACTCCTGTGGAATCATCCTCATGAAGTGTAGATTCAAGTTTGTTCAAATCATGACCCACGGGGGTAGGGTGGGGCCTAATGGGAGATCAAAGTTTTACATAGGTATATATAGGGAAACCTTTTAAAATCTTCTTTTCAAGTACTTCAAAGCCATGCTTAGTGATATTTATAGGGAATCATCCTCAGATAGTGTAGATTCTAGTTTGTTCAAATCATGACCCCTGCCCCCTGGGGGGGTTAAAATTCAATAAAATTCAAGCCCCCTCCCCCCCCCAGTAAACTTTCAGTTCTGATCTCATATGTGCTTTTTCCTAGCCAATTGCTCAGGTGAGCGATGTGGCCCCTGGGCCTCTCGTCATTTAAAATTATGTCTCTGAAAAATATTGCCTTTGGTGTACAAATATTGTCAGCTATAAACTTTTATTCTTATCTTGTACGTGAATCAGGGATGTGATCGTGTAATTCTGTTCTGAGTGACAGCCATCTATGTCGCTTCACTGGTTTTCTACAGATGACAAATGAGACTGACTTAAACGTGAAGAACCCTACTTTTGAGAGGAAGTTTAAATCTGTACATGTGACCCAGTTGGCTCAATATAGTAGATTCCAAGGTAGAAAGATCCATTCACTTCCAAAAATAGAAGAGTAAAATAGAAAATACGTCTTCAAAATATGATTTAATGAGCTCTAGATACCAGAAATATTTATCAATTTAAAGAGGTGCATTAACCTAATTTGACCCAAGGTAACATGGCATTAATTGTTCGAAATTTCTACTTTTTTTGTTATGCTTATATAAATAAAAGTGTCAAGGCTAAGAACAAAAAAAATGGCCATTGTTCTTTAGTACATGATGATTAAGTGTTTTATTAAAACAGCCATTTATTCCTAATATCAAAATTTTGATTGAATCTTTTTTTTCACTAGCATCTGTAGAGTGTCATTTGTAATATACACATGCCATTGCAAACGAAGTTCAATTTAATTATGACAATATTTTAACTATTATTATGCTTGGGCTACTGATGAAAAGTTATAACATTTGCATTTAACAAACGCAGTAAAAATCTGGGCGGGTCATAAAAATTATGATTGGCAGTATGGGCTTCCTGGCTTACTGAACATTCTCGAAACGAAGATTCTAGAAAAGCTTCCAATATGCAAATATTTCAAGGTCATTTATAGCGGCCAATCACATCATACTTCTAGAATCATCCTTCTAGAATTTTCTTGAAGCTTGCCCATGCAAAACTCATAATCATTTCATGCTTAGTAGGTTTAAAGAATTTTCTTGAAGCTTGCCAGATTCTAGTTATAAAAATATACAAATATATATATATATACAAGGGTTGATCCAAAAGTAATGTCACAACTATGATAAGATTGCTACAAGTTGATATAAATTAACAAAATTAAACATGATGGAAGCTATATTTATTTCAAATCAGTCCTGAAAAATTCAAATGAAAATGATTTATACTTTTCAAAATATCGAATTATATACAAAGTGTGATTATGGTAGTCGCCGCGCCTAAATAATGTCATATGAAGGATATATGTGCCATCATACTTTTAAACACTTCTCCTTTGTTTCATTAAAAAAAAATTAGATTCGCAAACACATTAAAATATTTTATTTTCTTTAAGAATTATTGTACACTCACTCTATCTACTGCATAAGTAGTATTTTTATCGAGGATTTAATTTTGGCATTTTTAGCAAGGGTGCCGAGATCGCTAAAATTGAATATCGCTAAAAATTAATTACGTTTCTTTTGTAATAGCTTCTTTAATATGCATTTTAAAATGGCTAAAATAACATCTTGATAAAAATAAATTACCAGTTTTTAAGGACTAATCGCTAAATTTGCGTCTCGCTAAAATTTCCACTTGTACGGTATGATTTAGTCCTCTATCAAAATTCTTAAAGTCTTAAACTTTTTTTGCTAAGTATATTTTTAGTTTCTACTTACATAGCTTAATTAAAATTCAAATCAAAAAATGGGGGTCAATATGCTTCTTTTGGCACTACAGTACATTTAATATGACCTTTTTGCACTGAACTTTGTGTCAATTAAAAATTACATCTTCGACATTTTCCCTCCAATATTTTTATCCAATTAAAGCATGAAACAAAATGAACTCTAAGTCTATTTAAAAAAAGACACTTTAAAATTGTGACTGAAAAAAGTTTCAAATTGCTTTGCATAGTAAATTATTTGACCTTTCTGCACCAATAAAATGTGATTTTTCTTGCATTGAAAATTTAATAAGCAAGAAAATTATTTTAAAGTCTTAAACTTTTTCTGAATTTAAGCAAATAGGTCAAAGTTATCTCAAATATTTAGAAAGGAACATCAAAAGTGGGGTATATGATGTAAATTTTCAGATATTACTTAAAGAGTGTCAGTTTTACGTTCAAACTGGCTCAATTTTTTCCCAGATTTTCAGATAGCGTTTCAAAGACACTTGCATCCAATTAATTTTATTAACGAACTTTGAACGCGATTTGGTGTCTCAGAAGGAGTCTTTGTTAAAATCGTACTTATTTGCAAAGTTTCCGATACACTAGTAGTTTTAATTAAAAGTAATCACACTGAATTAAAGTTGATGCTATAAAATGTTGTAAACTGTGAGACACCCATTATTTCAATATTTCAAAGAAAATTAATGAAAGACTTCGTGAAAACATATTTTAAAAAAATACCTGTGAAATTGAAGAATGGAATTTGTCTTAAGACTTGTCTTTAAGATTTCTTATACTAAAGATAGTTTTGTGAAACGGCAATGACAAATCTTATGATTGTCATAAGTCAGATCTTAAGATATTCGTAAGATCTATCTTAGGACAAATCTTATGATAGTTTTGTGAAACGCGGCCCTGATTTATCATTGTCACTGTCTTTACTGGCGATTTCCCGAATTTGAAGGAAAAACGCATTACAGCTCTTTACGGCATCTTATTCCATTTCGACATTTCCTTTGTGCAATACATCAGATGTAAACAACAATGTTTATGATTTAAGAAAAAACAATGACGTAATTTAATTTTTAATTAAAGACTTGAAAATGTCGTAAATTTTGTCTTTTGAAATATTGGGTGATAAAAAGCTTTTTTAGATGTTTTTTCATTCTAACAATATACACTTTAAAGCGTAGCATTTAGTTGTGATGCTGCGACACCATCTATGTTTAATGTTTTAAACGTCTAAAAAAAAAAACATTATTAAATGAAATTTTCAATTTTGATTAGATTTATTTTTATGCATCTTTTGGTACATTATAATTGATAATATGATGCCAGATATTAAAGATATGGACACAGTGACATTACTTTTGGTTCAACTTTTGTATTTATATCTATAATATATTATGTTATCAATTTATACCCCCTGGCGATGCTGGATTGAATGTAAGAGTTTTTAGCTCACCTGAGCCAAAGGCTCAAGTGAGCTTTTCTGATCGAAAGTTGTTCGTTGTCTGTCGTGGTTGTTGTTGTAAACTTTTCACATTTTCATCTTCTTCTCAAGAACCACTGAGCCAATTTCAACCAAACTTGCCACAATGTATCCTTAGGTGAAGAGGATTCAGGTTTGTTCAAATGAAGGGCCATGCCATCTTTCAAGGGGAGATAATTATGAATTAGTGAAAAATAAATGGCATTTTCAAAAAATCTTCTTCAGAACCACTGGGCCAGGAAAGATGAAACTCATGTTGAAGCATCCTCTGGTAGTTTAGATTCAAAATTGTTCAAATCATGACCTCCAGGGGTAGGATGGGGCCATTATGAGGGGTCAAAGTTTAACATAGGAATAAATAGGGAAAATCCTTAAAATTCTTCTTCTCAAGAACCACTTGGCCAGGAAAGATGAACCTCATTTGGAAGCATCCTCTGGTAGTGTAGATTTAAAATTGTTCAAATCATGACCTCCAGGGGTAGGATGGGGCCATTATGAGGGGTCAAAGTTTAACATAGGAATAAATAGGGAAAATCCTTAAATTTTTCTTCTCAAGAACCACTTGGCCAGGAGTGATGAAACTAATGTGGAAGCATCCTCTGGTAGTGTAGATTCAAAATTGTTCAAATCATGACCTCCAGGGGTAGGATGGGGCCATTATGAGGGGTCAAAGTTTAACATAGGAATACATAGGGAAAATCCTTAAAATTCTTCTTCTCAAGAACCACTTGGCCAGGAAAGATGAAACTCATGTGGAAGCATCCTCTGGTATTGTAGATCTAAGTTTGTTCAAATCATGACCCCCAAGGGTAGGATGGGGCCATTATGGGGGTCAAAGTTTAACGTAGGAAAACATAGGGAAAATCTTTAAAAATCTTCTTCTCAAGAACCACTGGACCATGGAATAAGAAACTCATGTGGAAGCATCCTCTGTTAGTGTACAGATTCAAGTTTGTTCAAGTCATGACCCCCAGGGGTAGGGTGGGGCCATTATGGGGGATCAAAGGGACCACTCATGCATTTAAGCTTTTTAATACTGAACTGATTTTTGCTTTTTTCCTAGCCACAGTACTCAGGTGAGCGATGTGGCCCCTGAGCCTTTTGTTTATTTTTAATTGTAGAATTTTTGGACTTGAATATCTGTCCTTAAATTTGCACATTACCACTATATTTCCTTTTCAATTAGGAAGTAATAAAATACAAATAATAATTTGTAACAATATGTCAATCAGAGTGGTGTCCCTTGATGACAACTGTAGCATTAATGCACAAAATTTTTTCTCTATTCTTATAAAGATACAGCCAAGCTATGCTTTTCATATAGAATAGAATCCACTTCTTTCAGTTGTTTGAAGGGATAGACACTACCTGACTTGCTTTGTATGCTGGATCTGACTTACATTTTCATATGGTTTACGGGATGAAATTTTTAAAGCAGGTTCATTCTCAAGTAACTATAAGCCTTATCTAGACAAAACATATATGGATGATGCATCTAAGGAAGGAGACTCAATCTGACTTGCTTCAGATGCTGGATGCTGGACTTGACCAACATTTTCCAGATGAATTTTCCAGGTTAAAATTTTTGGAAAAGGTCTTTTTCCAAGTAACAATAAGCCCTACCTCAACCAAACTTACATGGAGAATGCATGTACGGATGGCTTACATTGGATGCTGGATCTATCCTACCTTTTCCAGATGAGTGAACAGGGTATTGCTGTATGTGTACTTTTGGCTTCATATTTCATATATTGAACTTGGAATGTACACTCCTAGAACATTTTCCACTTGCATGAGTGAACATTTTTTTTTATGGCATATTGTGTCATAGATAAACACCCTATTAAGGGGGCCGACTATAGTTTCGATTGCGCAATATTTCGCGCATCATAGTAAAATGAAGCGTATTTACTGTTTGAATTCAACTTTTTTCCCTTAATTATTAAAATTAAACAAAATTAAGAAATTATAGATATAAAAATGTAATTACAATTTGATATAACTGATTTTTTTAACCGATTTTGCAATTAATAGGTAGGTTGACGTCGTTGCAGTGTGTTTTTGACGTTATGATAATCTGTAGCTCTTAAAGAAAGGGGTAATAAAAATATTATTAAAGAAAAAGTAATAAACATTCGCTCTTGAAATTTGAAACATAGAAATTTGAGAATATCTCCAATATTTTTATTATATTTTCATGTGAATCCATTGTGTACGTCATATTCTGTAATACTCTATAAAAATAGTAAAATTTGCTAATTTTTTGCATTTTGAGATGCCCCCTCTGGTAACACGACGGTAGAATTTTGTGTTTCTTACATATATTGTATAATATTGTATTACTCATCAAATATTATAGTTTGAACAAAATGTCTATGGTAGTATTTGTATAATTTGCTTTAAAGTGCTAAAATGACATTTTCCTATATAATCCTATTTTTTATGGCATATTGTGATTTCCCCCAAACTTTGCATATACGCTGAAGTTAATGTAAGTTATATAAACACGCCTATTCACACAATAAAAAATCTCATTCAGAATTTATCTCTGAAGTTGAATTTTTTAAAAATTGGGTCAATCGTGAATGTCAAGGGGTCAGATATCATAGCTAGCTCAGAAATATTCTGTCAGAGGTAATGCACATGTCAAATATGAAAGCTCTTCTCAATCAAAAAGGTATAATTTTCAAAAGTAAGTCAAACTTCAAGGTCACAAGATCAAAATTCATAGTGTATTTTAAAGGTCTTGTCACAAGCAATACACAGGTTTAATGGGAATGCCCTACATGTATGTCTTCTCATTCAAAATTCATGACTTATGTTAAAGTTTTTGAAAAATAGGTCAAACTTCAAAGTCAAGGTCACGAGGTCAAAAATCATAGTGTATTTAAAAAGGTCTTGTCACAGATAATACACGTCTTTAATATGAAAGCCCATCTCTTCTCATTTAAAACTTACGGCCTATTCAGAGTAATGTTTCAATCTTTTAAGAGTAGGTCAAACTTGAAGGAAATAAAAAAATGTATAATATGTAAAAAATTCGAAATAAAGTAAAAAGTTGAAAAAAGTAAGTTGATTCTGTTTTGGAACACTTTACATTTTACATACTGCAAAGCATTTAAAATTTTATTTAAAAAAATATTCTATCCCATGTTATACAAGTAAAATTAGGAAAGCTATTAAATTTATCCTTTAGAATATTTTATCCTTAAATGTTAAAAAAAAATTCCTATCAAAATGCCTTCAAGTTACCTGGTATTAAAATGTTAAATATAATGTCAAGGTGATTGATACGTTTTTGATTACTGGGTAATTGTGATATAGGCAACTCAAGTTTTGCCCTGAGTTATCAGCATGTTTGTATTTTTACTTGACTTCTTTTCATCAAGAGATTTACTTTTTCTTTTCACTTTTAACAAAATTTTTTACTGATACACAAAGGAGAGATATTTCTCTTGGATTTCTTTTCGAAATGGATTGATGTTGTTGATGAATCAAGTTTTCAAACAAGAATATGTATACTTACAGGATTTCTCTACCACAACTCGGGATAGCTTGCGAGATATGCTTGGTGAGATGAAGCTGGCGACTCGTGAATGTTTGAGCAAATGCATCTACAGCCTCCTAGATAACCTGAGACGCTATCCTCAGGACAAACTGTCCATCTGGAAGTAAGTATAAACCCTCTCCTGACAATACCAAAAGATCAGTCTGAAACATACCCTCCCTTGACAAAATGTGAAGGGAAAGGGGGTGGAGCCATCATCTTAAGCCACGGTCCGGAGTCCGCATATAGCTGGTTCCTACCCATGGTTGCTTGATAACATAAATTGTCTTCATCTTGAATATTTACACCCATATGCCGTGATTTCATGTTCAGTCAATATTTGTTTACATCGCAATTGAAATTAACAACTGACATCATCAGTTCACAAAAATATTCTGTAAACTGTGATTCCATGGGTATTGAAAGGTTGCGTCAAAGTTCATTTTCCATCTATGCTTTACTCCCATTGGTCAATATTTTTATGAGCTATGAAAAACTGTAAACCAACTTTTATTCACGTGTGAGAAATTTTCGCAAAGTTCGTGAGAGCCTCGTCATCACGAATATTTCTCACCGCAAACCGATCATTAAAGTTGTGTCTATTTACAACAGATCCCATAAAGGCTTGATCGTGAAAATTAATCGCCAGGAAGTAGTTTATCCCTGGTAAATCGCGAAATAAAGTCATTGCGAATAAAAGTTGGTTTACAGTTTTCTCTTCACTTTCAACCATGGTCAGAATGGGAGATGATCGTACATTTTGACCATGGTTTGTGACAATTGGGTGAAGTAAGAGTAATTCTATTAATCATCAAGTAAAGGAAACATTGAATTTAGCAAGTAAAGGATTGAGAAAATTGATATTGATGCTATGTAACAAAATTAGCTCCTAGCACCATTATATGGGAAGCATTCTCAGATCATGCAGATTCAAGTTTGTTCAATTCATGGGCGATTGAAATACGGTTGGGTCATTTTATGTGGTCAAAAAGTATTGTAGAATTGAGAGGAATAGAAATTGAAAATCTTTTTTAAAAACAGCTTTGCCAGTGTGAATCAGATAAGTGCTGTAGCTCATGGGTCTTTTGTAAAAAATTTCTAAATCTTATAATTTTCAATAGCTTATCTTTGATGTTTGATTTTTCCCTAGATATATAGTATGTATATATTATTACTCTGAAAGATATGCTACCAAAGAGGGGGAAAATTGATAAGTAACATTATTTTTCATTTCAATATACCTGAAATATTAAAATCCCAAGCTTTATGTACATGTCTTTGATAAAATTTTTGCTTAAACCGCTCTCATCTTTTTTAGGTGTATGAAAAACCTTGGGAGTCATCATCCACATCTGGCTCTTCCTCTAGTTCCAGAACTCCTCTGTCTTCATCCATACTTTGATACACCTGAACCTGACATGGATGATGCTGCCTGTATCCTTAATGATTTGTTTCAAAACAAAACAAGATTTAGCTAGAATATATATTACATTCTTGTTTTATTTAAAATTTCATTCAATCTAATGCAAGGAGTTTATACATTGCACTGCATGTACAAGAACCTAAGTACAATATGATGTAATAAATAATACCCTTTTCACTTTCCAGATATATTTTAGAGTAGGTTGAGGAACTACCCCTACAAGTAATGGTTAAAGTCCCTACCCTCCTCATATACCTCAGAGGTTGTAAGTCAAAAGTCTAAAGTATCTGGGCATGAACCTCTAGCATGCTGGAGTTATTGAGGAACAAACTGTAAACATATTCTTATCCAGTATCTATTTTGTGAGGCACAAATGATTGTTGTAACAACAGTTAGTTTTACAATACACAGCTAGATGAAAAAAACCTTTTCAAATTAGAAACAATTTAACATTCCAATATACTTAATCAGAAGAAATACAATTATAAGTCCTTTTTGATCATGAAAGGATTCCAAGTAGGTCATAAGGTCTAAAGGAGCACATGCAAATTAATTTTTATTGATAAATTATACAAAGTATATATCAATTTTTCTTTTGATAACTGAATAAATTGTGAATGATAGAAAAATATAATGCAGACTAAGAGAGAATAATTTATAATAGTGTGACTTTTATGTTTGCTAGCCAAGCATTTCTGGTTAATTTTCAATGAGAGAAGATAAAACCATGCAACACATTAGCTCAAAAGAATCAGATGGCGTTAGAATGAATGAATGCAAATCATAGACTTCAAAGTACTTTATTTTGACATTGATAAAACATTAATTAGTATTGGGTCCTTAACTGTATCTCAGACATTAGTGTCCTGATGCTGGTCTTTAACTCGGCCATAGAATGTCCTACAGTGATGACCATGTTCCAGGATCATACATGGAGACATTATCATTATCTACAGGACAGCCTGCCTGACCTTGTCCCCAAACTCAAGGTCACTCACTATAGTGCCTAGATTTATTGACTTCATATGTTCTTGAATCTTGGGAAAAAATTATACAACTGCAAAAATTATAATTTATGCTAAAATAGAAGTTATCTAATGAGTTGAGTCAATAATTTAGCTGGACTTTTGTATTATGATTTTTCAGAAGAACTTGTGTGCTCAGAAAGGGAGTGAGGTTGATAAGCCGTCCCACACAGATGTGAGGTCTTTCCTGAAGAACTTGCTCAGTGGATTGGACAGTCTGCCCAATATGGATCTGACCACCGCCCAGCCATTGTTAGAGAGCATGGTTAGGTATGCAGGCAGTGATTGGAAGATTTTTATGCCCTGCCATGAATATGGCTGGGGCATATAGTGTTTGTCATGTCTGTCTGCTGTCCTTCTGTCTTTCCGTCACACTTTGTATTTAGCTATGTTCAAAGCTCAGTTTCAAAGAAACTGTCCAAGATGTTTTCATCAAACTTCATATGCTGATAGATATTAATGAGAGCTATGCAACTGCATCAGCATTTTTTTACCTTGACCTTTCCTTTTGACCTTGACCATACTTTTCTTAAATTAGTGTTTAGCTCAGTTTTAAACATACCATTCAAGATGGTGTCATCAAACTTCACATGTTGATACCTACTGATGAGAGCTATTCAACTGCAACACCATTTTGATCCTGACTTTTCCTTTGACCTCACTTATCTTTAATTAGTGTTTAGCTCAATTTTAAAGATACCATTCTAGACATTTTTTTTTATCAAACTGCATATGTAGATACATATTGATGAGAGATATGCAACTGCATCAACATTTTGGACCTTGACCTTTCCTTTGACCTTGACTTCACTTTTCTAAATCAAAGTCAAACTTGATATAATGATACATACTGATGTAAGCAATTCAAATGCATAAACATTTTTTACCTTGACCTTTCCTTTGACCTTTTGACCTCACTTATCTTTAATTAGTGTTTAAGTCAGTTTTAAAGATACCATTCAAGATATTTTTATCAAACTTCATATGTGTGACATACTGATGAGAGCAATTCAACTGCATCGACATTTTTGACCTTGACTTTTTATTTGACCTTGACCTCACTTTTATTAAATTGTGTTTAAGAAATCATTCTAGATATTTTTATCAAACTTCATATGTTCATACATATTGATGAGAAACATGCAACTGCATCAATATTTTTTACCTTGACCTTTCCTTTGACCTTGACCTCACTTTACTTAAATCAGTGTCAATCTTCATATGCTGATACATACTGATGTAAGCAATTCAACTGTATTAACATTTTTGAACTTGACCTTTTATTTGACCTTGACCTCACTTTTATCAAATTGCTTTTAAGTCAGTTTTAAAGAAACCATTTATAATATTTTTTTCAACTTCATATGCTGAAACATACTGATGAGAGCTTTTCAACTGCATCAATCCTTTTTTACCTTAGAAATATATAGACCTTGACCTCATTTTAAAAAATTCTTGTCAAACTTCATATGCTGATGCATACTGATGTAAGCAATTCAACTGCATCACTATTCAAGATATTCTGATCAAATTTCATACACTAATACAAATTTTCATGTTTCATTACTAATATACCCTCGGTGGGGCATTCATGTCCAGTGGACATGTTACTAGGTATGACCTTCTTTTTATTGTACATTTACTGTGATAACTTTAAAATAAAATATGTCCTAAAGAGATCGATCTGGCTCTTTTATATTTTTTGCCTTTGTTTTGTTAATTTACATTCATGAAAAAAAGGCATGGAAGTACAGTGGTAGTGGCGGTCAGCCTCCTCTCCCATTACATTATGAAGAAAAAATATCCAAGATTTTAAATCTATTTTTTCCTCAGGGATCTACAGCAGATTTCAGAACTAAATGAGAGTTGCAGTCCATCAGCAGAGTTTGTGTGTGTTTTCCTCAAAAGTCAACTTCTTCTCACAAAGGTAACTGTGTCATAATTTCAAATGTCCTTGCAACAGCATTTTAGTGCATTAAGTTGAGAGAGAGAGATGGCTAGGGTTTATGCATTGCACTCTGAGTGACCTGTCGTAATCATTGCTATCAATTATACATGTATCTTTTCTATAGATTAGTTTTAACTATAAACTGATATTTTTGAAACTAGGTAGTTAAATTTGTTAAAGCCATATCAATACATGATTAATCATGTGCACAAGCATAGAAGTTATTGCTCCTCTCTCCCTGGATTACATGATATTTTATTTACAAGTAAAGTCAGGTGCAAGTGTAACATAATGCAAATTATAGAGGTCTGTCAGTAGCATTTGGCAAATTTAGATGGGGGACATGATGGTGCACCCACCCTTAAAAACAGTCACGTGCAAAATGACTAAAAAGAAACTGCTGCATGATTTGATTATTGATACATGTACTAAAATTTGTTTGTACAAGTAGTATGATTAGCTATGAAAGCATACTCATATATTTAACTCTTAAATTCACTGAAATTCAGGAACTTTAAGGTGGCCTAAGCCCAGAGTACCCACTGCTGAAAAAAAATATTTAAGTGCCTAACCTTAATTTCCAGACCCAATTCCTGATTAAAAGCAAAACTGCATGTCACTTTGAGCTATCTTATCTCCTTTCCTATTACAGTGGTGGCCATAGTGAATAGTCTATACAAAACTACATTTGGCAATTATTCTGACTTTGAGATCTATACCAAGTCAGCTTTTAGAATCCCTGGAGGAGGGGGGGGGGGGTTAGTCAGAACAATAACAATATTAAATCCTGATTTTGTTATGAACTAAAAAAATAACTTTCCAACCAACTCACTTCAAAAGAACAATTCAGATCACAGCAAACAACATAATTTATTTCATTGAAAGGGATCGAATGTTAGTTTTTGACACATGTTGGCCTTGTCTTCTTTGTCTTTGTACTTATTTAACACTGCTACTTGTAAGAATGTGTTTATAAATGCACAACCCAAATTAAAATTGATAAAATGGCCTGTAATTTTTTAGTTGATGAGTCAGCAAGGAGTGCAGTGTAGTAGCAGCATAGCAGATAACCAGGTGTTGTCCTTAATTGACCAGGTAACTTATTCCAGGTAGTGTAGTGTCCTTAACTGCTTTTTGCACTCAGACTGATATGGGGCAAGTCTGGCTGATATGATCAACATGTGATATGGATTTTAGTATCTAATATTATCTGATTTTTTATACCCCTTGCTAACAAAGTTTGGGGAGCATATCGTTTGACAAACTGTCTGCACAATCTTGTCCGTATTATAACTTTATTATGAAGAACCTTTGGAAGCTCATACTTGGTACAGAGATCGTTTTTAACTTGTGTGACCTTGACCCAATGTCATTCTTGTATGTCTAAGTCTCAGTTACAAAAAGTATAAATATTTTGTCTGTGTTATAATTGTGTAATGGAAAGCTCTTAAAAGCTCATACTTTGTACAAAGATTCTTAGGGTTTTTTTAACAACCTTGAATCATGGTCATTCTGGCAAGTTCAGTGTCATCACTAAAAAGTATAAATTCTTCTGTGGTTTACAACTTCTTGATGGAGAAACATTGAAAGTACATAAATTGTTCAAACATTGTTTGTGACCAAAGATTTATCTTGACCCAAGGTTATTTTTTAGAGAAATGTTTAATTCCTGTCCTTGACAAATGTTGTAATAGAGAACGTAAGAAGCTCTTACTTATCTCAAATTCTGCGTTTTGATGTGAGGGTATGTTTTGATTATAACTGAAATTCATTCCAGGAAGTTAAGGTCACTGACAAAATGTTTTATGTGATTCTATGATTCTCAAATGGAGGCTAATGGGAAGTTGAAACTTCACACAAAGATTGCATGTGATTGAAGGATATATCGTAATCTTCCTCAAGGTCATTTTGGCAAGTTCAAGGTCATAAGCATAAGGAAAGACGAATTTAGTGCCCCATCTGTAACTTTTTAATGGATAAACATTTGTAGGTTTATACTTCACACAACTATTACTTGAGACTTAACACCAATTTTACTTATGCCTTGACCTTGTCTCATTGTCTTTCTGGCAAGGTCAAGGTCACTGTCAGAAAAAGTATAAATTCATTAAAAGTTGAAACTCAAAACGAAAATTACCTGTGAGCTAAGAGTATGTCATAATCATTGTTGCAAGTTCAAGTTCATGGGCAGAAAAAGTCAAGAATTCTGTCAGGTCTTTTATGTTTTAAAAAAAAACATTTGATGTTCATGTTTCACTTCAATATTACTTATGTGTCATTTTTTTGAGCTAGCTCTCTATTCTTCTAGTTGGAGTTAAGATTTTGAAGAATTCATGAGGGTCTGTAAAAATTAGGAAGATGTAATCATATTGGTTAGATCTGTTCATGAAGTTTACAATATTAAATAACACAAACCCAATAAAACTTCGTAAGAATAAATTAGATTCAACAATTATGGTATAACGATAGTTCAGTTCAGTTCAGTTCTTTATTCCGTGGGACGTACATCCCATAAGCATCATAAGTACAACATTGTATTTATCAATTACATACATAGTTCAATAACATGTTATAAACTTACCAACTAGTAATACATACATTTTATTATATAGCTAATTGATTTAAACATTCCATTCGTAATTTATTAGCATGATATATATATTTCCCTAACTGTCGATTCACATCTTTGGTATTTGTACTACAGAATAATTGTATTAACTTGAAGACACTTGGTCTTCGGGAGTAGTAATGTTTGATGAACTTGTTTCTTAAATCGTGAAAAACTGGACAAATGAATAAAAAATTAAATTCGTCTTCAGTATCATTTAAATTACACAGAACACATTTCCTATCACTCCTTATTAAGTTAGATAGAAAATTCTCCTCTGTGGCTTTAGTATAGATTATTATTTTGAACTTGTTTATAGGTACAAAGGACTACTGTATAAATTTTGCATTACCAAGTGTTTGTAAATGGCAACTGCAAGCAATTACAATGGCATGTTTCTATTTTGACTTTCTTTCTTTAACTAGATTTTGGGATTGACAAAGAGATTGCAGCATCTTTACCTTGGGGTCAGCAGCACAGAATACTCTCTGATTCAACAGACAAGTCTCAAAGCCTGTACACTGCAGATCTTAACAAAGATGAAGGCTGACCCCACCAGGTGTAGTAAAGCAAAGGAAACCTATCTGGAGCAGCTGCAGGCTCTCAAAAAGTACGTACCAGGGTGTGTCAAAATCAATATGGCCAACTAGCTCTCAAAAAGTACGTATCAGGGTATGTCAAAACCAATATGGCCAACAAGCACTCAAAAAGTATGTACCAGGGTGTGTCAAAATCAATATGGCCAACAAGCACTCAAAAAGTACGTATCAGGGTGTGTCAAAATCAATATGGCCGACAAGCTCTCAAAAAGTATGTACCAGGGTGTGTCAAAATCAAAATGGCCGACAAGCTCTCAAAAAGTACGTACCAGGGTATGTCAAAACCAATATGGCCAACAAGCACTCAGAAAGTATGTATCAGGGTGTGTCAAAATCAATATGGCCTTCAAGCTCTCAAAAAGTAAGTACCAGGGTATGTCAAAACCAATATGGCGAACAAGCACTCAAAAAGTATGTACCAGGGTGTGTCAAAATCAATATGGCCTACAAGCTCTAAAAAAGTAAGTACCAGGATATGTTAAAATCAATATGGCCAACAAGCTCTCAAAAAGTACGTATCAGGGTATGTCAAAACCAATATGGCCAACAAGCACTCAAAAAGTATGTATCAGGGTGTGTCAAAATCAACATGGCCTTCAAGCTCTCAAAAAGTAAGTACCAGGGTATGTCAAAACCAATATGGCCAACAAGCACTCAAAAAGTATGTACCATGGTGTGTCAAAATCAATATGGCCTACAAGCTCTAAAAAAGTAAGTACCAGGATATGTTAAAATCAATATGGCCTACATGCTCTCAAAATGTGAGTTTTCAACAACCAATAAGAACTACAAGCTCTCTCAAAAAATGAGTTTGCACGAGTGAGTATATGAAAATCCAAAAGTGCATGGTTACATATGCTTTCGAAAAGTGAGTATTCAAAAACTTCAAATGTATCAGCTTCAAGTATGCGAAAAATGACGTACTGATTGTCAATAAGTCTTAACTGAATTAATCTTTCTCATTCATTTCTGTACTAAAAATGGCTTCTATGTGTACCCACTCACAAATCTCAGTACATTCAGTACAATAAGTTAGTGTGCCAGACAAAGGCTAGTTTAAGGATTTCCATCCGTAATGGGACCAAATTCCCTACACTTAAATATCCGTCAAGTAAATAATACTCTGATATTTTATTAAAGCATCCTATAGTAGAAAAGGATTGACCGCGAGAAAGTTTTAAAAATGTCATTAATTAAGCAGTAGTTAATTAACAAAGATTGCATTGAAGTCTATGGGGAAAAGCGTTTTTTCGAAAATGAAAATTCAAATAATTTGAATACCAATAAATCCTGCGGTGGAAAGATGCATTGAAACATAAAACACAGAATGACAATTTAAAACAATTTTTTTACCAGCTAAATTTTTTTTAATTGATTTTTTTTTTTTAATTGATTTAAAAAAAGGGGAGATAACTCTTACCAAAATTCAAGGTCATAAATTAGGACACATTCCACTATACATACAAATAGTAATATATGGGAAGTATGTCTAAATCAATTGAGTATTTAATGTCTACATATCTGTTATGTTTTTAATTTTGAATTTGTTCCTATTAGGGATTGAATACCTTAAGAGTACGTTGTACTTTTAATTACACAACAACAGGTGATTACAGGATATGTGTGTAATTTGATCTCAAGCTTGTGACGGTTAAAGCTGGTCACTTATTGTATTAAAATTAAAAGTACAGGAGTATTTCTGTAACAAAATGTAATTCTTTGATTACATCCAGAGTATAAGCTTTATTTCACTTGCATTCACAAGCCAATAGAATGCTCTAATCCTAATGACAAAATTAAGGGGTATAAAAATATAAGGGTGGGTAACTCCTCAGATAGAGCATCCACTTTTGTTTAAAAAAAAATACAAATGAATTGAATGATTTAAAATTATACATTCTATCCATGCCTATTCACATAAAACTGTGTACATTAATACCAATTAATCCTGAAATTCAGTATATTTTCTGAGATATGGTGGAATTAATAATTATTCTATACCCCATTTTTGTCAGTCAGTGAATTAAATTGATCTATTAAAGGCCTGTTGTAGCAGTAAATTCTCTGTGTAGTTTTCATTATACTTAAGGAATGAAGCTTATTTCAACTTATGTTATCCAGTATAGCATAACTTGGGGCAGTTTACGCTTTATAAACCGCAAAGCGGTTTATAAATAAGCGTAAACTGGCCCAAGTTTTGTTATATCGGATAACATAAGTTGAAATAAGCTTCATTTCTTATAATTTAATTTCAATGTAGACACTGAGACACTATTTTCTCTAGAAAAAGGCTTCAGAGTGAGCATTATTTTAAAAGTAACGTCAAGAGGAGTGATACGTTTTTGACGTAACTCATTGTGACGTAGGCAAGTTATGTTATACAAAATGGATAAAACCGTTAAACCAATCAAATGACACGTTACAACTGAAATTAAATTATTTAAGAGTGAAAAATGAAAGTTAAGAAAGTTAATCAATATACATGTAAATTGTAATCAAAAATTTTTTCCAGATTTTTGGATTCCAATGAGCTATCACCAGATCCCTGCTTTGTGTATCTGTTCTCTGTACTTAATGACTTGGAGAATGGGAAGATATCAGACATTCTTAAACATCTACAACACGCTGTGAAGAACATAGCACCTTGTGGAATAGCCCTACAGAACACCTGTATCAGGAAGGTGATGGCCATTATGCATGAACCGACAGGCTCCTCGGATAACCCAGTCCGGTTCACGGCCGGTTTAACCGTCACCATTCCGGTTCACGCTACGATAGAAAATGTCCAAAACCCTGGAAGTATCAGATTAAAGGTTAGTTTGTCAAAAGTTTCTTGTTTTTAATCATTTTCAATCTGATGTAGATCTGTTGCTATTGTTTAATGAAGTTCTATTTGTACTTACTGTAATTCTAGATTTCAAAATTTGTTGTAAAATACTTTTGTATTGAAAAAGTAATACAGTAATATGTAAAAGTTAAAAAGTGATATGTTGGATATAAAGTCTGAAGGATTAGTTTACCACCCCCAGGGGCAGTATTTTTGATATAATTTATTCTATAAAAGTATAAATATTTTCAATAACAGATTCACTATCCTGACCAGAAGAGTTATCTCATCATTCCACAGAAGAATCATTTCACGAAGCTGAGTCCGCTCCATCATAAGTTAGTCTCTCAGGTCATCATATCTCACTCTCTGTGGTCAGGTAAGGATGTCAGAGTTATCTCTCTTTGGGCTAACATTCGGTTTATCACGAACTAATGACATTGTCATTGTCTGTAGAAAAAATATATTTCAAAAACTAAAGAAAAAAAAAACACAGAGGTACATCACTGAGGAATATCTTTTTCAAATTACAAATTTTGCAACTATAAAAAATCTTTTTTGTAGCAAAAAATTGTTAACAATATGACGAAATATGCCCTTTTCATGAAGATTCATTTGTAAGAGTATATAAATTATTGTTAAAATTTGTGTTTTCAGATCAGTCCAATGTGGAAATCAGTATTGTCATGGAAACTAAAGATGGGGAGTCTGTGAGTTGTCAAGAACTCTGTCCACCTGTCCGAGTACCAGTAGCTCCCAAAGCAGCCAAACACTGACAGTTTGTTTGAATATTGTAAATAAAATATATACATTAATTGTAAAATACAATTTCTATTTTTATTTTTTTTTTTAATTTTGCTAGTAAGGCTACCAACAGAATAGAGGAATTATGAAAACTTGCATTTGTTTTACAACGCTACAAATGTAACAATTACAAGTATCAAAAATTGCAAAAATCGTCAATGAAAGGGTGAAAATAAGATAGCCTAGGGGCAAAATAACCCTGTGTACAATATTCTCACAGACACATTAATGAATTATGAAAGATATGTCTCCATTTTTCTTTTTATTCAATTCAGGAGGTAACCAAAAATTCAGAGATATTTCAGAAATAAAATGTGTGAGATAGGAAATGTGAACCTTTTAAGAGATGGATGCAAATATTCTGAGCAATATTCAAAGTTCAAGGTCCTAACTCATCCATGTGTTTGCTGAGAGCATGTGTTTCTGTAATATAAAGTTGTGGACTGATAATAGTTTTGCATAAAGTAATCTTGACCATGAACTTGTTACAGAGTCACTAGATTATAAGATACCATATATTGTTAAAAGTCTCCATTTTCCCTTTAAGGTTAAGGAAATAATAAATGTTCTATTTTTGTTGTAGAAAAAAATTGCTACAACAATTCCCTTACGAACATACAGAGACATTTTTAATTGCTCCTCCATGAATATGGCCAGGGCATATAGTGTTTGTTATGTCCTCCATCTTCCTGTCCTCTGTCCTTCCATCACACTATGCATTTAGCTAAGTTTCAAATGAGCTATTCAAGATATTTTTAGCAAACTTCATATATACTTATTGATGAGAGCGATGCAAGTGCATCAATTTTACCTTTACCATTTCATTGACTTTGACCTCTCTTTCTAAAATTTTGTGATTATCTCAATTTCAAAGAAATCAAAATTATTTTAATCAAACCTAATTTGCTTATATACATATTGGTTAGAGGTATTTGACTTTTACCTTTCCTTTGACGTCAACTTTAAATTTATTTTTAGCTCAATTCCCCAAAAAACTATCAGGCGCGTAGCCAGGCGTAAGTTTGTACGCACAAACGTCCACATCATTTTTCAAAAAAAAAAAAATTAAAAAAGAAAAAATAATAAGAAAAAGAAAGAAAGAGAGAAAGAAAAGCGAGACAGGCGTAATATTGTAAAACGTTCTCATCATTTTTGCAAAATATTATAAAGTATTTTTTTTAAAAACACTTAGAAACAATTTAGAATAAACGAAAAAAAAATGAAAATCAACAAAATCAGTTTTAAGGGGAAAATATGAGAGTATAAACCTCACTGAAATCAAAAGATTTTCCCGGATTTTAGTTTACTATCGAATATTGCTGATTTTTTTGCCAAGTGTTATTTCATTCTTGAAGAGTTTCTCTGTTGTAGATTTCACACAATAAAACCACAGTCGGCTCTCTTAAAATAAACGATAATTTTATTTAACACCAAAAACTCCAATTTCTATTACTGGAAACTAACTTCCAACCATATTAAATGCTTAACTTCTGTAACGATATCCCTCCCCCTTCCCCCCAAAAAACCTAATATCGGATTCGTGCGAGACTTCAAGAATCATAATTCAGCCTCGTATATGAACATCAAAAATCGAAAAATTGGTAAAACTCAGTTTAACCCTAAAAAAATAATTAATAAGTCCTAATTCCTCTCAAGTATTGACATCCGTAACACTGCCTTAAAACCATCAGTATATACATGTATTTTACAAGTTTTTAGCTCACCTGAGCTGAACGCTCAAGTGAGCTTTTCTGATCACATTTTGTCCATCGTCCGTCCATCTGTATGTCTGTCTGTCCGTCTGTAAACTTTTCACATTTTCGACTTCTTCTCAAGAACCACTGAGCCAATTTTGACGAAACTTGGTACAAAGCATCCTTGGGTGAAGGGAAATTTAAATTGTGAAAATGAAGGGCCAAGTCCCCTCACAAGGGGAGATAATCAAGAAAAGACAAAAATAGGGTGGGGTCATTAAAAAATCTTCTTCTCAAGAACCACTGGGCCAGAAAAGCTGAAACTTATATGGAAGCAGCCTGGGGTAGTGTAGATTCTATATTGTTAAAATCATGACCCCCCGGGGATAGGGCGGTGCCACAATGGGGAATCAAAGTTTTACAAAGAAATATATAGGAAAAATCTTTAAAAATCTTCTTCTCAAGAACCACTGGGCCAGAAAAGCTGAAACTTATGTGGAAGCATCCTTAGGTAGTGCAGATTCTAAATTGTTAAAATCATGACCCCCAGGGGTAGGGCGGGGCCACAATGGGGAATCAAAGTTTTACATAGAAATATATAGGAAAAATCTTTAAGAATCTTCTTCTCAAGAACCACTGGGCCAGGAAAGCTGAAACTTATGTAGAAGCATCCTTAGGTAGTGCAGATTCTAAATTGTTAAAATCATGACCCCCGGGGATAGGGCAGGGCCCCAATGGGGAATCAAAGTTTTACATAGAAATATATAGGAAAAATCTTTAAACATTTTCTTCTTAAGAACCACTGGGCCAGAAAAGCTGAAACTTATATGGAAGCATCCTTAGGTAGTGTAGATGCTAAATTGTAAAAATCATGACCCCGGGGGTTGGGCGGGGCCACAATGGGGAATCAAAGTTTTACAAAGAAATATATAGGAAAAATCTTTAAAAATCTTCTTCTCAAGAACCACTGGGCCAGAAAAGCTGAAACTTATGTGGAAGCATCCTTAGGTATGCAGATTCAAAATTGTTAAAATCATGACCCCCGGGGGTAGGGCGGGGCCACAATGGGGAATCAAAGTTTTACATAGAAATATATAGGAAAAATCTTTAAGAATCTTCTTCTCAAGAACCACTGGGCCAGAAAAGCTGAAACTTATGTGGAAGCATCTTTAGGTAGTGCAGATTCTAAATTGTTAAAATCATGACCCCCGGGGGTAGGGCGGGGCCACAATGGGGAATCAAAGTTTTACAAAGAAATATATAGGAAAAAATCTTTAAAAATCTTCTTCTCAAGAACCACTGGGCCAGAAAAGCTGAAACTTATGTGGAAGCATCCCTGGGTAGTGCAGATTCTAAATTATTCAAATCATGACCCCCGGGGGTAGGGTGGGGACACAATGGGGAATCAAAGTTTTACATAAAGATATATGGGAAAAATCTTTGAAAATCTTCTACTCAAGAACCAATGAGCCAGAAAAACTGAAAATTACGTGGAAGCATCCCGGGGAAGTGAAGATTCTAAATTGTTCAAATCATGATCCCCGGGGGTGCGGCGGGGCCACAATGGGGAATCAAAGTTTTACATAGAAATATATAGGAAAAATCTTCTCCTCAAGAACCATTGGGCCAGAAAAGCAGAAAATTATGTGGAAGCATCCTGGGATAGTGTAGATTTTAAATTGTTCTAATCATGACCCCCGGGGATAGGACGGGGCCACAATGGGGAATCAATTTTTACAATGTTGAATCAAAGCATCCTATGGTAGTGTAGATTTCAAATTGTTTAAATAATGATCAGTTGGGTAGGGGTGGGGTCACAGTATGTATTACAAGGGGGAAATCTGGTAAAGAACAGAATGTTCAAAGCTTCTCAGATGAGCGATGTGGCCCATAGGCCTCTTGTTTTAATTGTTGCAAAAAGTTAAATAAAGATAACAGATTTGTGAATATTTATGAACATTCATTTTAAAATGTATACAATGTACGTAGGTAATGTGCAAGAAAATGAGTTGAAAAGAATTTTTCTGTCTTTGTTATTTTCAATCTTTAGAGGTGTATTTTCAATATTAATGTAAGTCTGACTATCTGTCAATTACGCGGTCTGTCTAAACCACTCTGACCAACTGCCGTATGTTAACCATAAGTATTTTGTCGAGCTTCAAAAGTCTAAAATTGTTTTAGTTGGTTCCGTCAAACAAAGCTATTGGAAATATCTTTTCTCTTTATTGACTAACTGTCTGCATTTTGTACAAGGAAAGAACAGACCCCAAATGTGGCTGCGTAACAAACTGAAAAAGTCTAAGAAAAATGCTATCAGAAGGGTCAAATATGCACATCGAAATTGTCAGAAATTTGTCAGCTTCCGGGGGCTTCGCTCCCTGGAACCCCTCCAGGGCTTTGCCCTGGACCTATTGGGGGCCTTAAGGTGGCCCCAAACCCCCGCCTAATCAGGCGTCCACATCAGAGGTACCCTGGCTACGCCCCTGGACTATTCAAGAAGTATTTAACAAACCCCAACTACCTATACATATTGATAAGAGTTATTCAACAGGACTTATGCCAATTTATGGCAGCTGTTGGTGAAGGTTAACGTTTTTCAAATGCAAATTAAACTTCCAAGGTCAATGCTGTAACCCAACGAAAGGACGAAGCATATCCCTGTGAAATATGAGACCCCAAGCTCTAGCCATTCAAAATTTATGACCTAGGTTAAAGTTATTTTAAATGTGGGTTAAATTCCAAGGTCTAAGTATCAAGTAAAGGTACATGTACCAGGGGTAGCTCTTCTCATAAGGAATGCACTTGTGAATTATTAAAGCCATAGCACCAACTATTGAAAAGTAATGACTTTCATAATTTTTTTTCAGAAGTAGGGGTAACTCCAAGGACAAAATTGTAGGTGTCCAAAGGAAGGTCTTGTCACAATAAATATACATGTAAGAGTGAAAGTGCTAGAACCAACTGTTAAAAAGTTATGGCCAGGGTTAACAGTGGGTACATTCTTGCAAAATTGGGTTAAATCATAAAATCAAGAAGTCAAATATGATGGTACCTAAAGAAATGCCTTGTCACAAGGAATAAATATGTGAAATTTGAGAGTCAAAGCTCCTACCAATCAAAAGTAATGGTTTTGAAGACAAACAGACAGACAGAGGGGTCAAAAACTATATACCCCCGAAGGAGATGGGTGAACATGACGAGAGATAAGCCCATAGTAGTCTGGTCCCGATTTTTAAAAAGAAGGCTAGAAATAACTTCTAACGGCAAATAATTATTATTTGGTCCAGCATAGTTTTTTAACCTATTTCGAGTATGCTGAACCCGAAAAAATATGTTGGCCTTCATGAAAATGGCGTTAAAGAGGTCAAAATGGCGACTCAAAATGGCGGACATCCAATTTTTCTAATTTTCTCTTCATTTCGTTCAAAATGGAGAAGTAATGACTGAATATTTAACTGAGTGTAATAAAACTATAAAAAGAATAATAGAATGCTAACATTATTAGTTTAACTCAGAAAATTTAGTCGTTTCTACACTTAATTCGAATTATCTCTGATTTATTTGTCTATTGTTCTATATTCTGCGTTGTTCAGGATTTTACATTTGCAAATATCCATACACTGCAGATTTGTATTTTTTTTTCTCTGCATCTTACTATTCTACAATACTTGATATCGCGATTACTTAACTTAGCGGAACTCTTTCGCGAAGGAGGTAGGAATCGTCTTTTGGGTGGGGGCAATGTGCTATTCAATACAATACAAGATTGATCATTATAGCATTTATAAAGACAGATAAGTAAAAAATCCTGGTAGAATACCTCGCTAAACAATCGCTGAACCAGCCTAATATATTTTTGAGAGAAGCCAATTCTAAATTGTCACATTTTAACGATATTTTTAATTAAGCGGACTCTTCTTGTTAAATTTTCATTGAAAATCGTCACATTTTTAAGCAGATAAAATATTCTAAACTTTCCTTATTTGACGATCTCCTATTTGAAGTTCAATATCTGGCAAAACATCGTGATTTCGGCATTAAATTGTTCGAATCAATCGATTGTCACTACTGTAAACAATGTCATTTGCCCCCAGAAATGTAGACTTTTCTCGACTCCCCCGCAAAAGAGTGGTAGTAAGTTAGATAACTGCGAGGTACTCGTTGGTAGTCGCGATATTACGTATTGAATGATGGTGCAGCTGTAAGTTAAAAGTCAAAATGGCGATTCAAAATGGCGGATATTCATTTTTTTCAAATTATTTCTTAATGTCGTTAACATAGGAGAAAGGATTTGTGAATATCTTACTGAGCGTAGTACAACTACGTAAAATGACAATATAATACTAATATGATCAGTTTAGTTCGGAAAAATTAGTCGTATAAATTTGAAATGTGTTATTAATTCGCTCAAATTGGCAATTCAAATGACGTCATACTGTATACAGGGAAATTTTCGCCCCCGTTTTATTTTCGCCCCTTTCGCCCTCTTCCTGATTGGGCGAATTTAAAACGGTGCGAATTAAAATTACACAGCATAATTTCTTAAACAAAACTATAAATGGGCGAATTTAAAATGGGGCATAATTGTTCGCAAGTGCAAAAGGGCGAAAATAACACGGGGCGAAAATAACCCTGTATACAGCATTCACTCGACTTTTGTAAACTAACCAAACTGCTTAATTCTGATTCGTTTTGCAGAAAATAGATTACAGTTTTGGAGGACATTTTTGTTAATGACTTAGGATTTTTATAACACGGATTTTTGTTTAATATATTTCTATTATTAAGATAAATTTTTGACGATAATTCCGAAGACATTTTCACTTATTACCTGTCTAACCATGCTTCTTTATATAAAAAGTTAATAATATCATACAGTGATTGCGGCATGTTTTGAGGACAATATGAAAATTAAGCTACCCCATGAGCAGTATTCCCCGAGCATAAAGGCGAGTGAACATTGTAGTTTGAGGGTTGCTAAATCATATCAGTTGTTAGAAATTCTTGATCTATTTTTAGTCCAGTGTCGAAAAAAAAAATAAATGTTTATGTTCATGTGGAAGGTCTAGTGCAACATAACTTAGTATGATTTTTAAAATGATGGACCACGACCAATTAGAGGGCTAGTAATTGTTACATCATATAAATCTGAACATATAATTTCCAAGTATAAGCATTTATGAAGAATTATCAGTATAATATACGTAAACCATAAATTTTCTTGATTGTCCAGCTCTGATTCTGTGTCCCTACATTTTCATTTTGTTATTCTCAGTCAAAAATTCAACTGCATTCTCAAATATATCATGTTGTGAACGGTTAATATTGTATTGAACAGTGTACATGTATAATAAATTTTTTTAAAAATTTGAAATTTACAAAATCTGAAAGTAGAAAATGTTTGAGTTCAATTGATCCGCCTCGATTCTTGATACAACCTTACACTATCCTAACAAAGAAGTGTGGATCAAGTTGCCTTGTAAAGTTCTTGGAGTGTTCAAGAAAATTTTGTTGTCAAGAGAAGTGTTGATTAGATCGAAGTCAAGAATGGCTTAGGCCTATTGGTACGGAAGCTTGTAGGTGATAGGAAACACGAGGAATCTGCAGGTGCTCTTAAATTGCATAATTATACAACTTTTCTCACCAAAATATGCACAGAATGTGATTCCAGATGATAAAGTTTGAGAATTTTCTTGCTAATACAATAACCTTTCTACCCTAAAAGACAACAAATCTATACGCAGTCACAAAATAAAGAGTTACATGTCTTGAATATCAGAGATTTGATTTATACCCCCCGCTTGAAAAGCGGGAGGGGAAAAATTTATGTCCGTGTTTGTTAATATTTGGGGTACCCATTTCTTATCTGCAACTCCTATCATACCACTGAATGAAATTTGATAAAACTTTCACAGAATTTTTTATTACATATTGCCATTGTGCACCTCCTATTTTCCTTTTTGAGCCGACACATATTTTGGGTTTCCCATAGCAAAGCATGAACACTGTCATTATATTTATATGGGAGATGGGAGTATCATTTAGTGAGCTAATTGCTTACAGTACCTCTAGTTCATTTTGCATAAGGTTTTGGAAAACAAAATATACTGTTAAAATTTGAGCATAAATGTTTGTTCCTTGAGTGTTGATTGATTGTATATTGTTTAACGCCGAGTCGGAAATTTTTCAGCCTATTTCAGCGGACTATCAGTTTAAACTAGAGGTACTGTGAGCAATGAGCTCACTAAATGATACCCCCACGTCCCATATGGTTATAATAGCAAAGTCCGTGTTTTGCTGTGGCCGGGAAACCCAAAAAATGTGTGGAATCAAAAAGTAAAATAGGAGGTGCACAATGGCAATATGTTATAAAGATTCTGTGAAAGTTTCATTAAATTTCACTCAGTGGTATAAGAGGAGTTGCGGATAAGAGATGGGTACCCCAAAGCGTAACAGACAGACGGATGGATCGAAGGACGGACGTACAGACGGATATACATACAGTATACCCTCCCGCTTTTCAAGCGGGTAGTATAATAATCGGTTTTTGAAGGATTTTGGTTTCTCTGGCGGCCCCCAGTGAGCTTACTCTTTTTCGAATTCCAGAGAAATGATCTTTTACGTGCCAAGGGGGTGTCATCCTTGACACGGGGCACCATTTTACTTGAGTGTTGAAAATACCAAAATTCCGAAGACAGACTGAAACATATAGAAAACTAGAGGTACTGTGAGCGATGAGCTCACTAAATCATACCCCCGCCTCCCATATGGTTTTAACTGGTGAAAAAGTCCATGTATTCCTGTGGCCGGGAAACCCAAAATATGTGTCGGATCAAAAAGTAAAATAGGAGGTGCACAATGGCAATATGTAATAAAGATTCTGTGAAAGTTTCATCAAATTTCATTCAGCGGTATGAGAGGAGTTGCGGATAAGAGATGGGTACCCCAAAGCGTAACAGACGGACGGACGGACAGACGTACAGGCGGACGGACGGACGGAAATACCGATTACTATATACCCTCCCGCTTTTCAAGCGGGGGGTATAATAAAGCTGGAATAGAAGATGTTAGGGGATAAATTTAAGTTCTTATAAGTGCTAATTTCAAACGCTAGTACAAAGTTTCCGATGAAATAGGACAAGAATTTCTTCAGTTATATTTGATGGTGTGTTGAGGGATGTTGTTCAAAGTAGAAGTGCGAGTTAATAATGACAGCGATTCAGGAATGAATTTAGGTGGATCGGGGCTCAAAGGCTTTGGAACACGGTCAAATACGAGGGGGAAAATTTGGAAACTCTTAAGTCGAGTTTGTTTTAACTATTTCCAGAAAAAAAAATCTAGTATTTTTTGTTTGTTCATATTTAATGCAGTTTGGGTATTTTACAAAATTCGAGTGAATATGACGTCATTTTGAATCGCCATTTTGAACTAATTAACACATTTCAAATTTAAACAACTATATAAATTTTCCGAATTAAAGTGATAATATTAGTGTTCTTTTTACATAGTTGTACTACGCTCGGTAAGATATTCACAAACCCTTTCTCCTATGAAAACGACATTAAGAAATAATTTGAAAAAATGAATATCCGCCATTTTGAATCGCCATTTTGACTTTAACTTACAGCTGCACCATCATTCATTTGTAGAAATAGTAGAAAATTGTAGAAAATGCAGAGGAAAAAATACAAATCTGCAGTGTATGGATACTGAACAAAGCAGAATATAGAACAATAGACAAATAAATCAGAGAAAATTCGAATTAAGTGTAGAAACGACTAAATTTTCTGAGTAAAACTAATAATGTTAGCATTCTATTATCCTTTTTATAGTTTTATTACACTCAGTTAAATATTCAGTCATTACTTCTCCATTTTGAACGACATGAAAATTGGATGTCCGCCATTTTGAATTGCCATTTTGACCTCTTTAACGCCATTTTCATGAAGGCCAGCATATTTTTTCGGATTCCGCATACTCTAAATAGGTTTAAAAAAAGCTATGCTGGACCAAATAATAATTATTTGCCGATAGAAGTAATTTTTTCTATAAATCGGACCAGACTATAGCGCGACAAACATGAAGGTGAAAAATTAAATCTCAATTTTATCAAAATTTTCTTAATATTTCATCTAACATTAAAGTATATACTTTATGTAAAACTTCTACAACTTGCACAAATCTCATGAACATTGAAGTTATTTGCCTATGAAATATTATACACACAGGAAAGAGGACAACACAAGTCATTTTTCCGCACTATAACACTAGTTTTCGATATGAGTGGGTCTTCTCTCCATTTTTTGGAAAGTTAATCCTTGAAGTTTGTATACAAACATACATATTTTGGTTTCCAAAATTATGGAGCAAAGACCCACTATACCTTAAAAATATAATTTTATGACATAACTTGCGTAACTTTTCGAGAAATACTTGAAGTCCCTTAAGTCAATAGTCATACCACAAACATGATTTAAATGCCACAACACATCAGTACATGTACTTGTGTAGCATAGTGGTTAGCGTGCTGAGCTCAAAAGAGAATGCAACTCGGGAATTTTATTGCCAGGGTTCGAACCCAATGGATACCACATTATTTTTTTTATATACATTGTAAAAGAATAAATTTTAACGAAAAATTTTCCTCAAAACTTTCTGTTGATCATGATTTCATAAAAATCAATGATGAGAACTTTACTCTAAATACTAAATCCTATTTGAATATGATTTTTAGCCGGGCTTATTGCTCAAAGAGCAATTGCCAGCTTATGTGATCCTGTTCAAGGCAGGATGTTGACCCCATAGTCGCCATTTTAAAGTTACGTGCAAAAATATAGTTCTTACTCTCAACCGCTTTTGAGATAATACAAACGCTAAATAAAGCAACAAAAATAAAACGAAGTTTTATCTATACAAAATAAACATTAGTAGTAATGACTTTGAAAACTTCATAAGTCAAAGAACATAGTTCATTAGCGTAAGGATTTTTGATAATCAGTGTTTAAAAAGTTCTCTACACATACGAGGTAAAGCAAGAGAGGGAACCAGACTGGCCTGTTTGTTTACATTCAGCTGCGGTACCAGATTAATTCTGATTCTGACAAAATCGGACCGTGGTATTAGGATTGAAAAACTCACTCTCAGTGTCTTATCATTTATATTAATAGTTTTAAAATAATTTTTTCATCAGAATGTAAACGTGATTCATGTAAGAAATCCATTCTACTCTGTAAATGAGCCCGGCTCTCTGTACTTCTGAGTACTTTGATTGTATGGGCTTTCTGCACGCTAAGTTCACCCATCTCCTTTTCTGTAATGGGTACATTCAAAATTATTTCAAAACATTTTGTGATCAATTTTATTTTATTCTCAAATAAAAGACATGGGTTTCTTGCACACAATGTTATATTTGCTAAGACAAGAAGTTGTGACCCACGCTCTCTTGCGTTTGGAGAGAGCCACACAGTTTTCTCCGCTGTTTTTGTCGAAGAGTTCTCCCCACCCCCAGTGAAGGTATTGAGGGGGTCTCGCCTGTGACACTGACAGAAACTTCCTCTCCTCAGAAAGGTCACTGATTCCAAGCCAGGCTCCGCTCAGACAATCTGAAAGTGGTGGTAGATAGGAAAGTTAGTCATGAATAAAAAACATTGATATTTGATTAGATAAGCTCATGTGGTAAATATATTCTAATCACTTGTTCATCATGTTTCAGTATGTCTTTTATTTCCCATTTCCTGAACCCTTTTGTGACATGGCGAGTTTTCCTTTGAAGTCAAGGGTACTGTAACTGCGATACAGAACGCTTTTCGTGGGCGTTTCTTATGCAAATGATCGTATCTTAAAAATATCAACGATACAGTATGGTTTATTTTTAGCGATGACAGAAAGCTGTATCTACATATAGACATGTAACACGAAAAGATGTTTTTTTCTAAAATATATTTGTTGATCAATTTGATAAGAAATTGAATAATAAGAAAATGCATTGCTGATATTCCAATTCGCTTTTTCTGCAAAAATAATGGAGATTTGACATTTTTCCCTATATACTAGTAATATGATTAATTTTGATCTTTAACTTTAAAGAAATACTGTGGATAAATTTACATAACTTTGTGGATTCAGAGATACTTTCATGAGTATTTTGGATTACTTAACTGCTAAACTTATAAACCTGAGGATCGGACTACCTTAAGTGTATGTTGTACAACAGTTTAGTAAGTTGTAAAGAGTTAAGGAGTGACAAACTTACATGGCATTGACAAAAAACTCTACCGAAATTAGTTATCTAAAATTTATTACAGTAAAAGAAAATGAAATTTATTTATGGTAGATATAAAACAAATCTATGGCACGCCAAATTCACACAAGTGAGCTAAACATAGTTTCACAGTCGATAAACTAGGTTTATCGGTTGTAAACTATAGTTTACGGACTGTAAACTATAGTTAACAACGTTAATCTATATTTTACATCTATAAACCATAGTTAACGCTGTAATCTATGTTTCAGAACTGAAAACTAGAACGTTATATAGTTAACAAATTGTTAACAATAGTTCACGGTTTGTAAACTATAGTTTACAGTCGATAAACCTAGTTTATCATCTGTAAAACTATGTTTAGCTCATTTTTGTGAATTTGGCGTGCCATACAAATCATTGAAGCAAATTGAAATACATACCTCTGATTCGACATTGCAAATCAACCCATTTCTCTTCAAGTGAACTTTGGAGTTCCAGTACATTAGCCCCTAAATTGGCGCAGATAGTCTACAAGGAACACGTGAGTGACAATTGTATAGTAATTTTATTAAGTAAGGAAGCAAAACAGTATGACAAGTAAGAGAGGGAAAACGGTATTATAACAAGTATAGAGAGCAATTTCTATTCAGAGTGTTATGGTAAAACATCTTGGGAGCATACAGTTTAACAGGTAAAGGGAAAGTGTAATACTGGTAAGAAGTTGGAGCAAATTGTGTATTAAAATCTATAGAGAGAGAAAAGTGTAATAAGTTTAGGGAGGAAATAGTGTAATAAGTATTGCATAATCAGTAAAGGGGGGTAGTGTAATAATCAGTAGAGGTAAAGCAATACAACTATGACAGATTCCGTTAACAATTTGCTAGCTCCTACCTAGAGCCTAATAGTTCATGCACTATTTGATGTACATATAGTTGTACAGTTTGTACATTAAAACACAATTTCTCTCAAAATATATTTTACAATTCCCACTTACTTTTCTCATAAAGTTTGCCCCCTTTACTTGATTTCTGTTTGTCTTAAAACTAGTTTTTCTGTTTCCTTTAGTTGTTTCTTGTTACATGTGCACTATATGCTCAATCCCTATGCTTCTTACACTTTTTGCCTCCAGTCTCTATTGCTTACTGTTTTTGACATAGTGATTTCTCCCTCAACGTGTGGTAGCTCAGGCGATAGAGCTCTTGTTCTGTGACCAGAAGGTCTTGTGTTTGAATCACAGCCGCGACTGAACTTAGTCAATAAAATATATCTTTGACAAGCACTGTACAATCAGTCTAGAAGAGTATGTGGGAATCGTAATATTTTGAGAGAAAATGTTTTTTAGTGTACAACTATAGGTACACCGAATGGTGCATAAAGTATTGGGAGCTAGCAGATTGTTAACGGAATCTGTCATACCGTATATACTCGCCTATAAGTCGGTTTTTAGGGAGTTAATCTCTGGTCTTAAACTCGTTGTCCGACTTATAGGCGAGATATTAAAAGTATGATTTTATATGAGGTCTGTCCATCTGGTACACAAGCTAATTAAATGCAACCGACTTATAGGCGGACCGACTTATAGGCGAGTATATACGGTAGTTGTATTGCTTCCTATTTGGATGTTTTATTGACCAGAGATGATTGTAAAGCTGTAGAGTCGCATAGTAAGGAGCTGATCCTTACGTCACGGGTTCGGATCCACTGTTTTGTACGTGGAGACAGGTCCTTCGGATGAGATTGCAAAAACAGAGACCCCGTGTCGCAGTAGGTGCTGCCACGAAAAAGACTCCTCACTGCTTAATGATGCTTAGCGCCGAGTTATAGATATTTTAGCCCTCTGTTTACAAGTGGTGGCGTCTCCACATGAGTGAAAAATTCTCGAGAACGACGTTAAACAACAAATAAAGAAAATAAATAAGCTATCGGGAAAAATATTCATATATCTCTTCGAAACATAATTTCAATCATATTACCATTGTCTGTAAATTTAAAACCTGAGGGTTGTTGAGGATTTGTTACGAAACAATGCACTACATGCCCTAATTTTTCTCTATCAGGAATTATATATTTACATACACTCTAACAATTTTAGTGCTTCCGGTCTTAAGGTAGGATTCTTCTCACATTTCTAATATTTAAAAATTAATGAAATTTTCACAGAATCAAGAAGACAATATCAGTAAGTGATAGTATCAGTGAAATTAAATTTGACCGCTTTATATTAGAGGCAAGGTCAGGTCAAGGTCATTATCTTTTTCCTTGACATTAAGAATAAAAGAATACTGTTGCCAATCATGTGATACCTACTTCTAATTCAAAAGTTTAAAGATTGTTCTTTTTGCATAAAAACATTTTACTATATCAGGTCTATAGCATGATAATACCAAATTTACATAAATAATATATCTTAACTGGATATTGGCCAATCCGAATTTTCTCTGTTTTTGTTAATTTTTTAGGATATATTAGTTTTTTTTCATATGCTTCCTATATCTAACTTTTTCTTATTTTCACATATGATAAAGTAGTAATAAAAATATACAAAATGATACAAAAACAAAAAGTTTTGATCGTTTACTAAGAGAGAAAAAATACTTTTTATGGATTTTTGGCTCAAATCTGCACTTTGATAGGAAGCGTTTAAAAGCTAACAAAATTTTAGTTTGTTTGAAAATTCATATATATTTGATATATTTTGAAAGTTTAGTCCCTCATTATTAATTTAACTTACATTTGAAAATTTCTCCAAGTCTTTGATTGTGTGAAAATAATAACTAAATTCATTGTTCTATTATAATTTTGAGAGGCAGAAAAGAAAATATTTTCATACGCCAGCATTCCGCCAAAAATATAGTCCCTGGTAGTTTTCAAACGCAGTTTACCATTTCTATTTAAAGTTGTACAATTGTGATGAGGAAAGAAAAATATGGTCTTTTAAATTTCTTACACCTCAATATATAAGACATATAAGCAAATATACTTTGAATGTTTTATCTAGTCAGAAAACAGAGAAGAATCCTACCTTAATAGACCACAAAGTTCGCTGACTGTAAGTTCGTGACTGAAATTCTTTTAAGAAAATGACGGTTAAATTTTCATTTTAATTAATCTTTTTACAAAAAAAATTCCTTTTTAATTTCTTTGAAGAAATTAATGATAATTTTTTTTTCATTTTGATTTACTCTTTCAAAATTTTACTTCACTCATATTCAAGTGCAACCTTAGGCCCATTATATGGTTGAACAAAAAAACTTTATTCGGTAATAACCAATATTTGCCCCCCCCCCCCCCCCCAAATCAAACTTTGATGGAGATATATTTAATTAAGTTCTTAAACAGGGGAGTATATGCTGACTTCAAAGCACTGAATATTTTCATAAGTAATGACGCCATATGTACGTAATGACGTCACAAACATGACGTTAATTTCAGTTTTTTTATTAATTTTACAGAAAAATGTACATATTGCGTCGATATTAGGAGTAAAAGTCACCGAGCGCATGTGTGTTCAGGATCAATATTTTGAAATAATGTGTAAAATGATAATATCAATGAAATATGTCAATATTGTTCCTGAACAAACTTGCGCTCTATAAATTTTAAAGCTAAAATTGTTGAAATTTTGTCCATTTCGTCCTCTTTCTGAAAAAGGATATAAAATCGGACTAGTTTGTGACGTCATAAAAACAAAAATTGTGAATACTCTGCTTTGAGACTATAATATTTTCTGTTAATTTATATTCCTCATACAATTTATTGAATTCAGCACATTTCAGGAAGTTTTCAAAATTTGACTTTTGTGGGGGCAAATATATGCAATATACCGCATATAGTTCTTTGTGGATTAATTCAGTTCACTTTAAAGAAGCATTTGTTAATTAACAAATTTAAAATTAAAAATTTATAGGATAAAAAGTATTTGAATAATTCATATTTGAATTATGCTTGTTATACATGACAAGGTGCAATGAATCTCCTTTTTAATTGTTTTAACCATTAGTTGCATCATGCATTTGGAAGGCATTCTAATAGATTGACGTTTTTCTTTCTAAATTTAGCAATTATTAATTAACATGCAATGGGTCTTGTAAATTAAGGGGAAGTAAACCTTAATGAAGTATATGTAGTTTAGAGGTTAATAAAAAAAAATGTGATCAGTGGATGGGTTCCAAAGCAATGAAATATCCAAACAAGTTTTGTATAATATACAGAAAATATTCTCAAATAATCATAGTAACTTTATAATTTCGTTGTCAGTATGTTTTTCTTCATAAAGATGGATACTAATGTAACTTTTTTTTTAATTTTGGGTGTAAGATAAAAAAAAAAACTTGGAATGGTCCAACAAATATAAGCTACAAATATGTTTGCAAAACCAGGAACTTTATTATAACCAGCTACCAACATATTATAAATATTAATTAAGGGAAAAGTATAATTAAAGATAAATGAAAATTCATCATACATACCACGGCATGTATAAATTCAAATTCACCAAGAAACTGGTAACAATCTTCGCCGAAGCCGGACCAGCCATCCTGACAGACATATGCTAGCAATATACAAAGATGGCACCTTTTATAGAACGAAATAATAAGAGCATCTAAATTGTTTTGAATAGAAGAATTGACCTTAGATATGAGAAATTTGCAATTCGCCAAAGTCAAGAACATGGTTGTACTTCGATAGTGGATTTCTAGACAACACATTGAGAAATAATGAAATGTGAATATGACGAACAATGATTGCTCTCAAAGTTCCATTTAAACGATACAAATAACAGCTTTGGGATCAGGTGTCATGGAAGAGTAAGCACCCCTTCACAACTGGTTAAAAAATTAAACCATCACTTTGTTAATACATCAAATTATTTGGATCCATATTTTACATTCTGTAAATCTTCCTTTTATGTAATATTAACCAATTAAAAATTTTTTTTTTTATGTATTTATATCTTTCTCAAATTTATCTCTGCACACAACCTAAATTTTTCAAATACCACAATGGCACCGCGCAGTGTAGTTTTGTAATTTTCCCGCAATATGTCAAAAATAAATAAATTATTGCTGTGGTTTTTCCTACTACAGATCAATTTAAAATTTGCATGATTTGAAATCTATCCGTTTCAATTTTTAGATTAGAAATTGTCAATATATAGTTTTTGCCAAAATGATTTTGGAGCGAATACCTTTAAAAATGTAAAGGGCGTGACTTGCACGCTCTTCCCAAAGTCTCCCAACATTGTTTATTCTAAATGGAAAGTCCCAAACAGATAGTACAAAAAAGTTATATTTAAAGTAAAACAAAATAATGTATTTGAAAATAATAAAAATGTGTAATTACTAATATGAGACCTACCCGTATAGCCCTGTTTGTGGACGAAACTCACAAGTACAAAGAAGAACAAAATCTCAGAGACTTTTGACATTCTGGTTAATGGTCCACTGCCTGCAGTTCTTAAATAATCTTGCAATGGTACACTTTTTTTCAAAATAGATACAGAGTGTTCCATAATATCCTATAGCAATACCACGTACGACTGTCACTGCCTTAAAAATATATGTAAACAAGAATTGTATGAATTTAATTGTTTTCTTATAATTTGCCAGTTTTATAAAGTTGAAACTAATTAGGAATTTTAAGCAGTAAAATATCAAGCGCTTCTTTGGGAAATTGGAAAAACTTAATGATTTTGATTTAGCCTTAGTAGCTGATGGTTTGTTGACAAGATTCTTAGACTTTCTGTATGAAAGCTACTTCAGTTTTTTCACCCCACCCCCCACCCCACCCCAAAAGGACTGACTGAAGAAAACCTACCGAGCTCATTTTTCATTGAATGCCTGAGAATAGAAAACCAGGACAGGAAAAAGAAAATGCGACAGACTCAGGAATAAACCCCTCGATCCTCTAAAGTAAATAATCATAATCGATTGAAGAACAAAATTCTGTTCTAGATCTGAACCAACCAATAACCCCCACCCCCATCTCAAATGATTTTGACAAATCTATATCATAAAATTTCTTTACATGTCATGCTGTCTGCTTTATCGGAAATTCTTTTATCTTATGCAGCGATGTTACGTAAGAACTACATGTTCATGCAAAAAGTTTGTATGGAACAGATATTTTGAAACACCCTGTATTTTAAAAACAAATATGACAGCTGTTTTAAGAAAAAAATCATTTGTCTTGCATGTTGTACTTGACAGTGATATGTCTGTTTAATAGAAAGAGATGTCCAGGGTCTTTTTTATGTTTAATTGTCATTCAAAGTTAAATATACACATTGTTACATGTGGATAATTAATTGGTGTAAACCGCGAAGTCTTTTCTTTGTGAATTCACTTGATCTCTAACTGTATATTACCACAAACTCCAAAAAACACCAAGAATGTATGTCTGAAATTTCAATTATAATTTATAATAATCATACATGTACCTCATATAGTGTTTTATATGCAAGTGTTATGACGTCACGCTGTGTAATCAAATAAAACTTATACTAATTGAATAAATCAATTGTAATTCTATTGACATTGCAACGTGTAAACGTTTGCTGTCAGTATGTAAAGCTTAAATTAAATTAATTGTTTACAAACAATTAGGTCATACAACATGTAGTTATGTGGAAATGTTTGATATCAATGTTCTTTTTCAAAGTTATGTAACTTATTTTGAATGTGATTTATGATATCTAGGCACATGTATGTTTATGTAAAATGCAAAAATAAAATCTTTTAACTAAAAACCTTCTTGATTTCAAATTTTATTTCGAAATCGGAAGCTTTTAAACCCATATGAATTGTATATGACGTCAGAATCGTCAGAAGCGGGCTACTGCTCCTGAAACTTGACACGTTACTAAGTCAAGTGCTTAAAAGAAAGGACTTGCGTAAATATATTGCATAATTCTCTTTTGTTTTAAAGACAGCTAGTAGCGTAACTCGTTTTTAGAATATTCAGACCTATCATGGAGATATAATAAATGAGTCACGTGATAACATGACAGCGTAGGAATTTTTAAAAACGGCTACTAGATAAATATAGGATTTACTCGAGATTTTCCGAACACCCCGTTTTGTTGTTTAGTTTGTTTGGTTGGTTTTTTTTATGTGCAAGTCACTGAAAGTCTTTTATGGACCCAGAATTTTATACTCAGTTTGTTAGCACTATTTAACAGAAATGGTTAAAACTTAATTGCTCGTTGTATTTTAATGTATAATAAACTTAAAGCATGATAAAACACCAAAATACTTAAAAAGTTATTTCTTCAGATTTGGGAATTTTGACAACTTTTCATTACACAGGATAGCAAGGCACTCCTCATAGTATTTAAGTTCCAGGTCACTTAAATCAGAGAAAGTTTTTTTGTTTCAGCAAGAGCTTCTCTCTACCAAAAGGAATGAAACTTTACCAGTCTTGCTTCAGATAATGTGTGACCTATATTTTACGGATGATTGACCAGGTTAATACTTTCAGATGCAGGTCATTTCCCATCTAGCACCACAAACTCTCTCTGGTAGAAAATACAGAGTTTCTGCATTGCTTGTGAAGTATTTTTCAGTTATTTCAGTCATCTGTATAAGTTTAAGAAAAATCCATCTTTATTCTTTCATGCATAAATGAGCCATGCACGTGATAGTACATGCAATATTCTAAATTTTTGAAATTGAGCAGTGTATTGGTTTCCATTCTGTTGGATGATATGCTGTACCATTGATCTTCTAAGTACTAGTATATAAGCTGTAACCTTATATAAATGGACACAGACTACTTGAATGTTCTTGCCTAATGAATCAAGTCCTTCCCATAAAGTTGATTCCTTTATAGTGTCTACTGCAAAGCAGGAAGACATGCTTTTCTTGAGCGTCAATAATTTGAATACTATGAATATTACATGTACCGGTATATTGAAGTTGGAAGTTCAAACTATTTTTATGCCCCCTTTTTAAAGAAGGGAGGGGCTTTGCTGCTGTGTGTCGGTTGGTCATTCGGTTTGTCTGTAGGTCCGTCAGTCCACCAAAAGTTTCCACTCATTTTCTTCTCATTGACAGATATAGCACATTCTGAAATTTGTTTTACAGATATATCATAATAATATCTAATTCAAGTTTTATTTTGGGTTTGATTGACTAATTTTTGACTGAGCTATCCCCTTGGACTTAAAAAAATTCTATTATTTGCAGTCTTTGCATGCATGTCGGGGAGGGAGGGGGTTTCACAAACATCTCTTGTTCTTTATTATGCCCGCCTTCAAAGAAGGGAGGGCATATTGCTTTGCTGCTGTCTGTCGGTCTGTCAATCCACTTAGTTTTCATTCATTTTCTTCACAACTGTTGCACATACTGAAATGAAATTTGGTATACAGATTATATCACATGAGTCTGTTTTGGGTACGATTGCACCATTTTTGACAAAGTTATGCCCCTTAGACTTAGAAAAATTCAAATTTTTTCCAGTTTCCTTTCATTTTCTTCGCAACTGTTGTACATACTGAAATGAAATTTAGAATATGGATTTAACGTATAAATATCTAGATCTAGTTCTGTTTTGGGTAAGATCGCACCATTTTTGATAGAATTATGCCCCTTAGACTTAGAAAAATCCCAATTATTTGCAGTTTCCGATCATTTTCTTGGCAACCGTTGCACATACTGAAATGAAATTTGGTATACAGATATATAACATTTTTGAATAAGTTTTCTTATTACATCACAAATGTAATAAGTTTCGCTATAAACCCTGAAAAATGCTGAGTCACACCGGAAACAGTTATGTCATGCCGGAAACAGTTATGTCACTCTCGACGGAAACAGTTATGTCACCCTTTTGATCACGTTCACGTGTTTTTACGTTACTCATTTTAGTTCGGGTTCGAGATTTTATGACGTCGGTTTCTAAGCAAAAGTAAACAACACAGCGTATTTCTTGATGTTAAGAAGGCATTTTTGGATTATTTGTGTGAATTTTGAATGATTTTAAAGTTTCTTTTAATTTTAAAAATGTCATATAACATATACCACATGGCTTCTCGGGTGACTATATCAGAATATTTGCCCCTCGGTGACAGGAAAGCCCTGGAGTGTTATGTCACCCTCTGCCTTCGGCATCGGGTGACATAAGACTCCAGGGCTTTCCTGTCGGCAGAGGGTGACATAACACTCCAGGGCTTTCCTGTAACCTCGGGACAAATATTCTGGTATGTCACCCTTGAAGCCATGTGATATATGTATAATATCACATGAATATCTAGGTCAAGTTATGTTTTGGTTACGACCGTGCCAGTTATGCCCTTTTGGACTTGGAAAAATTCCAATTGGGGGGAGGGGGGCATAAGTGTTTTACAAACATCTGTTGTTTATTTTATCCTCAGTATCTTAAATTCTCATATATCTCAGTCCCACTTAGTTTGAATTGACTGTATATACCCTTGCTTTGGAGTATCCAGGGATATTTAGGATCCAGAAGTGTAAATGGAGGAATGTAACTGGAAATATATCTTTAACCATTGTACAGCTAAACACAAATATATAGTTTATGATTTTATAGATAAAAACATAAAACATAGGCTAAAAATTTGTCAGTTAACTCCTCTCATTTTGAATTTTTCTTTCTGAAAATTTTTTGAGATTCGTCTGCGTGGTTAGATTGTAATCGTAATTCAAATGAGCTAATGTTGATGAGAACAATTGACGCTTTTTCAATGAAATATATAGTAAAATGTCCGTTTTCTGCCGGTATACGCATTTCAAAACCACAATTATAACTTTAAAACGAAGCAGATGAATTTTATATTACTCGGTACAATAAATGTGAAGTAAATTTAGAATCGATTTATTAAAAAAAATTAATATGTGTTCTCGCTCAATTTCTTGCAAAAAAACTTTAAAGTTTAACAATTTTTAATCAGAAGTACTATATTTTCATCACGACATTATATTACGTTGGTGCGACGTCATTATTTTCGTATGCCTGCATGACTCGAATAAAATTAAATTGATCAACAATTCACTCAAAATAAAGCATGCAATCGGCCGTGAATTCAATTTTCCGATATTATCATTGCCATAATTTGCCAACAGCATGGCACTATTTCAATGTCATGTGATTTCTAGATTTTTTTAGGCAATACTAGTAAACGTAAGGCTAAGGGTGCAAAAATATTATGACAAATGTACATGGATATAAGAAAAAAAAAATCTTACCGGATTTGAGAACATTTTCAAACATATGTACTATTGCATCATTTTTATCTATTAATAAAATTTACCCGGTTTTAAATTTTAAATATTGCAGTTGAATTAAAGTAGCTTTATGATCTACATTGTATACATTAAATACTTCATAGAATGAATTAATTTTGACTATCCCTTAATTAAATCACTTCAGTTTTCCCTTCAAAATATCGTAAAAGGCATTTCTTATCATCACTTTGCCGATATGTAGAATATTATAGAAAGCATACAGTATACTATAGAAAACAGGTATTAATATAAGAAAACATTATATATATGCTCGTGTGGCCTTCAATTAAAACCCCTGATACCTCTTCCTCTTTTATGCTTGTCATGAATTTTTGGTTGTTGATAGTACCCCGAACTGAAAGTATTAACGAGTATCTGTGCCCCTAATTGAAATTGCTTACTACGGACCTGCAACTCTTGGACCCCCCCCCCCCCAAAAAAAAAAAATCTCATACAAAACAATAATTGCAGTTGTAATTAAGCCGAATCGCTATTGATTGTCAATAATAAAAGGGTCTGAGTTATAAATGACAATTTATAGGACGTACATATTTTATTTGGCGATATTTATTTAGTGATGTTACCAAAATCATTATCGTCTCTCCTGCTCATAATTATCTAATTTACCAATTTACCCCCCCCCCCCCCCGCCCCAAAAGAAAAGTAAGAGGAACTCGTGCACAAATGATAGTTAATTAAGCATATTGATGTACCATATACTGTCAATTTCTTAAATCTTTGTCGTTTTAGAAATCTTATACCTGTACTTGGCTCATACAAATTTTGGCGCATACAAATACTACTAATCCGGCAATCTAGGCATACATTATCACGAAGAAAATGGATACCTTGTACATGTATTATGAGTTAGAGATGATAAACAAATAAAAATAAAGCAGATTAAGGTGTAGACTAAATTAAACAAACGAAACAAAATTCAAAAAAGTGAACAAAAAGAAATTAAACTGCAGGGCAGACACACCGGTGGTAGATGATCCGTTTTGTATTGTATTATCAATTCGGCAATAGCACGACCTTTTAGAAATGTATGTGATATCAGCGTCAAAAACTATAAAATATTAAAGACAAATTTCATCAAAACATCATTTATTCTCAATTACATATATAAAAAAAATTAAACACACCAAACAACCTTTAACATATATTTCACCTTTTACTGCATACAGTACTGCTATTTTTCGCTTGCTAATCTGAACGCGGTAAGCTTTTTTACGTCAAATCCCATTGTGACGTCAGCAAACCCGCGATCTACCTTTATACTTGTGCAGGAGTTTTATTCATGTAATCAGAGTCATTTAATGAAAAGTATAGTCAAGATCATCTCTTGTGTAATAATTTGATATTCCTCACTAAGTCTTATTTCACAGAAGTGGAAGCTTGCAGGCCCTCATAAATTGTCTCTGTTTTTATCTCATTTAGGGAAAATGTTTTATTTATAAAAATCAAACATGTGCTTGGTACTTTTTCCCTTGTTTATTTATATTGAAAATATCAATTTTTTATAAACTGAATTTCAGGTGAAGTTCGTTACTCAAAGAACAACACAAAGGTTGCTACCCTGATGCATGTAGACAAGACTCTTCCCCTCTGGTTGTTTTTTGATGTTTATGGAAACATTCAAAAGATCCGGAGCATTGGTAAAAAAAACATATTCTGTTTATATGCATTTAAAGCATTCTTTATTCAGTGAAGCAAATAAAGTTTTATTATCAAGACCTTCAAAAACTGTATGAATACATCTGAATATTAGAAGTTAAAGTGTTCTTGATCATTTTATTGCCTTTAAATATGGAATTTCAAATACTTGAGGAGTAAAATGTGTTTTTAAAAGGAAGAAAAATAAATAACACTTGGCATATAGTAGAAAAAGGAAGAGCTCTATTAACCAGGTTGTAATATATAATACTAGTATATGTATATATATATATATATATATTCTTGTACCAATGAGAGTATATATTTACAGTCCTACACTTGTAGTCATCTGTACTGGATTACATTCTAAATGTCTTTTTCTTGTAGGGGTGACAACACACGTCCCCCCGATCCCGCCTCGACCCCGGTCCACTCCTTTCATGACCCAGACTAGCATGCCACAACTGACCGTGACCCTCCCTCCCCGCGATCCTAACGCGGCACAGGTACCCGTCAGTACCACCACCCCAGTATCTTCTGGATCCACTCCTCACCATCCATCTAGTCACAGTATGATGAGAAGCTACAGTGTTCCCAGTGGCGTCACGTCTGAACCAATGTCACCGCAGCAAAAACTAGGTCACATCAAGTCACTTCCCACCTCACCTGAGACAACTATGGACTCTAGTGCTGAGACGGAGGCTAGCGAGTGTACAGTGTGCTACGAGCGGGCAGTCAATGCAGTGCTGTATACTTGCGGACACATGTGTATGTGCTTTGAGTGTGCAATAGTTGTGAAAAACCATAAAAGTGCACTGTGTCCTATATGTAGACAAGAAATAAAAGATGTTATTAGAATATACAAAACGTGACACTGGTCATGATTCTCATAGATTATTGTGGTAATGCTGTACTGTTTAAAAGTATAAATATGTTATATATTTTGTCTCAAGAGAGAAATATGCATGCTAATTACAGTTCATCAGAGGTTTCTCATGGACAGTGGTGCTTCTTGCAGAGCAAGATCATGTCCTCTCAGGCCAATATTTCACCAGGACTTGGTACAAAGCATTTTAGTGCTAACATAGGATTTTTTCTGTTATATTTTATGGTGTTTTAATGAACTGTGCAATAACCAGAGTTAATTTTATTGGTTAAGGTTCAGTGTTTTCTTGTATATGTCCTCGGCTGTGTTTATATCTGAGGTTTGAGAATCATTTCTTGTGCTTAATTTGACTTTATTGATGACATGCACCTACTTTTCGTTGTTGATTTTTAATAGTTTTTCACAATTATAAGCATATCTATCATGTATAGTAGAAGACTGAAACATTAAGAATGACAAGGTTTTATGTGTGTGAAGCATTTGATTCAGTTTTATTTTTTCAATGTTCACTGGGAGATACCAAAACTGTTACATAAGACATACATGGATATATAGAACTGATAATTACCTCAACGAACACCATAAATAATATGTTACCAATATTAGCATGCACGAGTTACTTAATTTTTAAATTACTGTATACAAGGAAATTTTCATCCCTGTTTTATTTTTGCCCCTTTCGCCCTTTTCACAAGTGGGTGAATTTAAAACCGGGTGAATTCAAAACCGGGCAAATTCAAAGAACACAGTATAGTTTCTTAAACAGAACTATGACTAGACAAATTTAAAAGGGGGCAAAATTGTGAGCAGGTGGAAAAAGGTGAAAATAAGACGGGGCGAAAATAATCCTGTATACAGTATTTGTTTCCGAGAATTAAGCATTTTTTCTGTAATTTGCCTGTTATAGTTCAAGGGTTTTGACAAAATAAATACTAATGTGTATGGAAAATGGTGCACTTAAGTAATTAATTTTTCATAAGTGAAGAACAACTTAACTTTAAGGCTTATTGTTTATTCCCACTTTTTCTCTTGATTTAGCTGACCTATACATTATGATAAGCAACTGAAATTTTACAAATATTGTAACCACTGAGTACTGACTGTAGTTCAATTACATGATGGTAAAATTTTTTTTTTTTATTTTACTGGATTATAACTGCTCAAACTGTTGATTATAGATTTTTGTAAAATATTTTTATTAAATAATAAACTACATTGCTATGTAGCCTGGTTCCCGGACAATGGTTAACGGGCACAAGCACATTTTCTAGTGGCAGTGATTGGAATCAAGGGCAGAGAACCAGTGCTAATTTCTAACTGTCTTAACACTGAATGCTTATTAAATGAAGTAAATTTTATGTTCTCAGATAACCAAATTTAAGCATCAAATTGAATGGTCATTCTTTTTTTGAATGAAAATGGCAAAATCGTTTTTTAACAAATTTACCATTAATTTTGAAATGGCTACCTCAGTTGAGGTTGCCTCCCTTTGACTGTGATATGATTTTCTGAACCTTCTGAATAGTAGATCTTATTTCGGTCCAGTCTGTTTCCTGTTTTGTATTGTTATAACTGCATCACTGAGAGATCATTTCACAGATTGTTCATTTTACACTCATTCCCATCTATTTTAAATATGTGAATTCTTTAATTGTTACTTTACTTCATTGATTCATCTTGTACTTTCTTGCTGATTAACTTTTTATAGGACAAGAATAATACAACAGTGCTGATATTTATTGTACATTTATTAGGGCCCTGCAAGGATTTGCGGGTGCCCTATAGTAATCACTCTGTCCGTCCGTCTGTCCGTCTGTCTGTCTGTCTGTCCGTCTGTCACTCTTCCGTCCACAAATTTTCTTTTTTTTTCTAATAACTTTTTTTATGGTTGCCCAATCAAGTTCAAATTTGGTATGGTAGTTCAGTAGGCAGAAATACATATTTTGCACAGGCACCTGACGTTACTTATTTTTCTTTTAATAAAAAAAATTATACCCTTACCTTATAATAAACTTAGGTAAGGGTATAATTTTTTTTATTAAAAGAAAAATAAGTAACGTCAGGTGCCTGTGATATTTTGATGCTAAGTTTGGTTCTCTATGTCTTCTGGTTATGAGCTGGGTTGGTGGGGTAGATTCCTTAACTATGCATAAGAATGAATGGGCAACTTTTTTTATGGTAGCCCAATCAAGTACAAATTTGGTACGGTAGTTCAGTAGGCAGAAATACATATTTTGATGCTAAGTTTGGTTCTCTATGTCCCATGGTTTGGAGCTGGGGTGGTGGGGTACATTCCTTAACTTTATATAAGAATGCATTGGCAAAGAGAGATAACTGCTGAAGATGTTCCCATTGTAAACTGAATGCTGCTAGGAGTCCCTTGGGATTAATTAGCTTTCCTCCTGAAGAAAATCCAGAGCATTATCTTTATCTGTCACATTGAGATTAATTACCACCTCTGTCTGCAAATGAAGTTTGTTTAGAAGTTAAATCAATTTGGAATGCTATGTACACTCTGAAATGTGGATTTAAATATAAATTTTTATTATTTATTTTTGTTTGATAGAACTTATGATTTCATTGAATTCTAAAAAAGAAGAAATAGATTAAGGAAGATTTTTTGATTGACTTTTTTCACTTTTTTTTTAAATATATTAATTCAAGAATATAATTAATTTTTAATGTAGTTGTATAAAAACCCCATTCTATCATTAATACTGAAAAAGTTCTTATTGTAAATTTAGAAGAAAATGATGAGAGAGGTACAATTAATCCCTTGGGATTAATTATCTAGCCTGCTGCAGAAAATTTAGTAGGCTTTTCTTTATCTGTCGCTTTAAGATTAATGAAAACCTTTGTCTGCAACTGCTGTTTGTTTGAAGTTAGGTCAAGCCTTCATGATATTTGCATTCATTGAAGGCTGGCATTTTATATAACACAAGCTTCATAATTGTTTAAATATACATTCAATGTTAAGTTGTTCTTTACTGCCTTATGTAAATACAAGGATATTATTTTCAGGTTTTTGAATATTCAGGAATTATCTTAAAATTTTAAGAATACAGTTGGTGTTGCTTATTCTTCATACATTTATTAATCATTCTGTAAGCTGCACCCTTTTAATTCTACCCCATGGCGGGGCCCTTGCTGACTGGTCAGTTTTCTAGTTCATTTTATTAATATTTTTTCAGATAGTTATATTTTATTTATGTTGTTCATATTTTCCTTTTTGGGGGGATGGGGAGGGGACATGGTAGGGATAGAAGAAATGCATTCTGTTTTGTAAGTATCCTTGTTTTATAGTGATTTTAGAAGTTAAACAACTTTCACATACATTTTTTTCATATTTTTCTGCTTTATTATACCCCCCGCAAACAAAGTGTAGGGGGGGTATATTGGAATCACCCTGTCCGTCTGTCCGTCTGTCTGTCTGTCTGTCTGTAGACGAGATTTTGTCCGGACCATTACTCAGAAACTATTGGAAGGATTTGTCTGAAAATTTGTACACATATTATTCACCATATGAAGTTGTGCACCTGATATTTTCATCTTGATTGGATTATTATTTTGAATTTTACAGGTGTTTTTTCATTTTTATTTTGTGGTTTTGTCTGGACCGTTTCTCAGAAACTATTGCAAGGAATAATCTGAAAATTTGTACACTTATTATTCACCATATGAAGGTGTGCACCTGGAATTTTCAACTCTTTTTGTTAATTTTTTTGCATTTTACAGGTTTTATTTTTTATTTTAATTGACTTGTTCATTTTGGGCTCATGTATAAGGTTTGAGATATAGAATCTAGAATATCTGTTCAAAAATACTACAGCTTAAAACTACTCATAAAAACTTAAAAAAAAGAAACATCATCAAGTGTTAAAAACAGTTTTTACATTGCACAGAAGATAATGTAATTTCATTTGTCTCTTGGGAATAATGACTGGACATGCATCCAGTTAAAGATAAATTAATGAGTTTGGTGTTGGAAGTTGTTAAGGCATATCTCTTATCAAGCGTGTGTGTTATCTAATCTCCAGGGAATAAGGCACAAGAATTAAAGATCTCTCTTCTCTAATTCTCTTAATTGTAATTTATTGTCTGTCAAAGCACTTCATTACTGGATGACCCGCTCTTTATTTTCAAAATGCGTTTCAAATTGATATATCAAGATTAATTTGATTTTGTATAATGGTTTTTTTTCAACAATCAGTTTGCAGAGTGACATAACACATAATTGCAATATATTTTTTTAATGCAGAAATAAAAAAAAAATAAAATGAAAAAATAAAAAATAAATGTTACAATGGAATTACAGTGTATTAGTATTGATGTTTCATTTGGTTGCACCTTTGTTTCATTCATTAAGAAACATGATGAGCAATAATATTTCACTGCAAATTTTTGTAAGTAAATTGTGAACACCTCTAGATCCATAAAGTATTTTTGAATTGGCACCTTCTCTGAAAAACCCAGCGGGGGGTATTTGTCCCTATTGGACAGTTCTAGTTTTCATTGTGTCATTTCATAAGGGATTGTGTTCAGGTTAGTTGTAAGTTTACGGTGATTAAACAAACCATTGCATTTGACTAATTAAGTTGAATTTTGAATTAGTGAAGCAATATTCTCATATTTATTTGATTTTACATTTGATTTTCATTTTCTTGCCATAGAAACATGTAAATATTTTATAGAGTGCTGTTACCCATTTGTCAGTAAATCCCAGGTAGTGGTTTTTCACCTGACTCAATGTACCAAAATAAACATGGTTATTCCTTAAACTTTTGTAATCTTATCAATCACAAACACCTTGTTGAAGCAATGATTTATAGTACCTCAGAACAAGTAAAAAGAACTTTCCAAAGCTATTTGTATCAGTATGGAATTTCCCGATCTATTTTTGGTTCAATGTTTATAAAAATGAATTGTTATGTTTACCTGAAAAGTCTGGGCAGGTGAACATAATATAGTATCAGATCTCAGCCAATCAAAGAGATAGGCATTATTCAATCAAGCCATAATGATGAGATTAATAAATATTGATTGCTAGTATATTTGATAAAAACAGTCAATATGTATTATTGTATGATTAAATAATTCTATTCAATCATATAATAATTATCTTTGAGAGTAATCAATATTGATTATTACTATACACATGTATTTGATAAAAGTCAACATGCATTATTTATTTAAAACTTCTAAGAGTTTAAGAGAATCCATATCTGACATACACAGAATATGCTGTAGAACAGTTTTCTGAAGTTTTCCTTAACAGCAGAGATTTTTATGAGGAGTAAAGATAGGTTTGTATAATATAATTATTTGCTGGGCCCGGCAATGTACAGAGTATCTTTGTAAGGATTTTATGAAGTTTAGATACCGGGATTGATAGGGTTCATCGAATTCAGAGGGTCCAGCAACTTTACTGATCACTATGTACACAAAAAGTTATAGACCCTTTTCCTATGACATATTTTGTCTAGGAGTTATTCCCCTTAGCCACCATGTTGTAGGGCAACATTCCCAAATTCCTTCATTATTCAACCTGGTTCAATTTGTTATACTGGTTACTGAGGTAAAGCATCGTCTCAAGCCACAGTCCGGAGTCCGCATATAGCTCTCTGGAGGATCGTACATTTTGGCCGTGGTTTGCGACGATGGAGGTAAAGACAACGCTATTTTCCTTTATGAATATATATGTTTGTCAAAGCCTCTTAATTCATAATTTTAAGACTGTAAATATTTTCCCCCATATATTATTATTCTTATGAAGATACGTTTGTTAAAGCCTCTACTGATTCATGATATAAGATTGTAAATATTTTCCACCATACATTTCTTGCATGCATGCTTAAAATTGGTTGCTCAATCAGGTAAATTCACTACTTTGCCCTACCAGATGGCGACTAAGGTGAATAATTCCTAGGCAAAATATGTCATAGGAAAAGGGTGTATTACCAAAAATGAAGCATAATTTATTCCTAGGCCGTTATATGCACACTGAATTGTTGGTGGGTTTTTCCTTAATTCCCGATCATGGCATGGAGCACATGGGGGGTGTGACCGATCGGCAAGGGATGCTCACTTCTCCATGGTACTTGATCCTACCTCTGATGTCCTAGAGGTCCTTGTTTGCTCCGCCCCTGATTTGTATTGTTTAAATGGACTGAGTTTGAATACTGTTCATTATTCGTTATCTCCAGATATTTCTTTATTACTAAAAAAATATTAAAAAGTGAAATGTGATCTTTATGATCAGAATCTTTATGATGATAATTCATGCTGGACTTTTGGACGAATCAAGCTGAAATAAAACTTTATTTACGACAGCAGTACAAGTGAGTTCATTTTCTAATGAGAAACAAGATGTGTTTGTGAAACACTGATGTCCCCATATGGCAACATTGCAAAGGTTAAATGTTATCAAATGCAAATCACATATGTTGGTATCCAAAGTAAGAACTTTTTAGCTCACCTGAGTCGAAGGCTCAAGTGAGCTTTTCTGATCACATTTTGTCCGTCGTCCATCTGTCTGTCTAGCTGTCTGTCTGTCTGTAAACATTTCACATTTTTGACTTATTCTCAAGAACCACTGGGCCAATTTTGACCAAACTTGGTACAAAGCATCCTTTGGTTAAGGGGAATTTAAATTATTAAAATAAAGGGCCAAGTCCCCTCACAAGGGGAGATAATCAAGAAATGACAAAAATAGGGTGGGGTCATTAAAAAATCTTCTTCTCTAGAACCACTGGGCCAGAAAAGCTGAAAGTTATGTGGAAGCATTCTGGGGTAGTGTAGATTCTAAATTGTTAAAATCATGACCCCCGGGAATAGGGCGGGGCCACAATGGGGAATCAAAGTTTTACATAGAAATATACAGGAAAAATCTTTAAAAGTCTTCTTCTCAAGAACCACTAGGCCAGAAAAGCTGAAACTTATGTGGAAACATCGTGGGGTAGCGTAGATTCTAAATAGTTCAAATTATGACCCCCTGGGGTAGGGCGGGGCCACAATAAGGAATCAAAATTTTACATAGGAATATATAGGAAAAATCTTTAAAAATCTTCTTCTCAAGAACCACTGGGCCAGAAAAGCTGAAACTTATGTGGAAGCATCCTGGGGTAGTGTAGATTTTAAATTATTAAAATCATGACCCCCGGGGGTAGGGCGGGGCCACAATGGGGAATCAAAGTTTTACATAGAAATATAGGGGAAAAATCTTTGAAAATCTTCTATTCAAGAACCACTGGGCCAGAAAAACTGAAAGTTATGTGGAAGCATCCTGGAGTAGTGTAGATTCTAAATTGTTAAAATCATGACCCCCAGGGGGTGGGCAGGGCCACAATGGGGAATCAAAGTTTTACATAGAAATATATGGGAAAAATCTTTGAAAATCTTCTTTTCAAGAACCACTGGGCCAGAAAAACTGAAACCTATGTGGAAACATCCTGGGGTATTGTATATTCTAAATTATTCAAATCATGACCCCCGAGGGTTGGGCGGGGTCACAATGGAGAATCAAAGTTTTACAATAAAAAATGAAAAATCTTTGAAAGTCTTCTTCTCAAGAACCACTGGGCCAGAAAAGCTGAAAGTTATGTGGAAGCATCCTGGGGAAGTGTAGATTCTAAATTGTTAAAATCATGACCCCTGGGGGGGTGGGCGGGGCCACAATGGGGAATCAAAGTTTTACAATGTTGAATCAAAGCATCCTATGGTAGTGTAGATTTCAAATTGTTTAAATTATGATTATTTGGGTAGGGTGGGGTCACAATATGTATTACAAGGGGAAATCTGGTAAAGAACGGAATGGTCAAAGTTTCTCAGGTGAGCGATGTGGCCCATGGGCCTCTTGTCACAAGAAATACAGTTGTGAAATATGAAAGCCTTAGCACCACCTGTTCAAAAGGATACGTTTTTGAAAGGTAGGTCAAACTCCAGGGTCAAGGTCAAAAGGTCAACTTTGTTGGTTTCTAAAAGAAAGGTCTTGTCACAAAAATTATATATGTGAAGTATGAAAGCCCTAACCCTCACTGTTAAAAAATTATGACCAAGGTTAAAGTATTTAAAAAGTAGGTCAAACTCCAAGGTCAAAAGGTCAAAGATGTTGGGATCCGATGAAAGGTCTTGTCACAATGAAGACATGTGAAGTATGAAAGTCCTTGGACTGACTGTTCTAAATTTATGGCTGAAGTAAAAGTTTGGAATTTTTATGTGAAAGTCTGTCAAACTCCAAGGTCAAGAGGTTAAAATTTAGTGGTACCCAAAGAAAGGTCATGTCACAAGGAACATACCTGTGGAATATGAAATCAATAGCCCCACCCTGTCACACGTTATGGGCAAGGTTAACGTTTTTTTGCGGACAAACTGACAGACGGAGGGACAGGGCAAAAACTAAAAAACACAAAAATATACACCAGAAATACATTACACATAATAATTTTAATAATTATTTTATGTACACAAAAATCGTCTTTGAAACAATCATGATTAACACAGAAAATAAGCTAATACAACTTTTCAGCCAGGGTACTCATGCTCGTCATAAATTAATACATATACACAATGTTCTTATAAACTAAATGATACAAAATTATATAACTATAATTTCAAAATTCCATCAGAAATGAGTTTTCCTATTTCAGATCCATATTAAGCTTTCCATAACCATGCAATTACTACGCGCTGGACCTATTATATACAAAATGCAGACTTGTTGTATTTACACATCACTGATCACTGAGGCAAGGGTAGACCGGTGACACTGGAGAGACAGGTGACTGTCAGGAATAGTCTGGATATGGGTACCAAGTGGCAGTGTCCCTTTGTACAGTCCCTGTGAGGGGACACCAAAATTAGCTTCGACGGAACAAAAGATCAACAACCCCAGAGCCCTTCCCAGAGGGGGATGCTAGGAAGAGAGGCTCGATCAGACATCAGATGGTTATGGTTAAGGTTGGTGCAACTAACATTAGATGGAGGAAAGTCTGAAGTCACATGTACATGTGGTAAAGAATGCAAGAACATCCGAAGACCAAAGATACATCGAGCAAGAAGTCGATGTGGTAGTGTGACAACAAAGAGATCCAGCACACAGAGTTATATGGTGAGACACAGGAGGATCCTGGCCAGGACACAACCCACAGAGCCAGGAACCTTTCCGTGTCTGAATTGTCCCAGGGCAGCAGCGGCGACCTGATGGAGCAACTCAGAAATAGAAATAGCCAGGGCCAGCAGACACAAAGAAACGGCAAGGAAAAGAGCCAAGATGAGATGATGAAGCGGTGTGGAGTGGCTTCGATGAAGAAGTCAGCATAATCCTTGAGTCAACAATTCAAGGGAATGTAGAGAGGAAGATAGAGGTTCTTACCAGCATGGTGTATAACATTAGGAAAGAGCGGTTTGGGACGATGGAAGAAAAGGTAAGAAATGAGAATAAAGAGCAGACCCTAAATAGGCGGGAACAAAGGATTAAGGAATATCGGCAAGAATTAAACGATCTGAACAACCAGTTCAGAAGAGCGAAGGACTGGGATAAAGCAGGGATAGCATAGTTGATGGATGACATCAGGACAGAGCTATCAAGGCTACAGAGAGCGGAACAATTGAGGCAGAGGAAGAAGAAAAGAGAGAAGAGTTTTTGAAGAACCCATTTAATTTTACAAAGGAGCTTCTAGGCACAGAAAGATCAGGGACTCTTCACTTTTCAAAGGAAGAAGTGGAGGAGTATTTAAATGCGACACACTCTGACCCATGGAGAGAAGAACCACTGGGTCAGTGTCCTACTGAGGTGATAGTGGATCCACCAGAGGTTGACTTGGATGTTAAGGAGCCTACATGGAAGGAATTGAAAGAAGTGGTCAAGAAAGCAAGACAAGATCAGGCTCAGCTCCCAGACCAAATGGGATACCATACATAGTGCACAAGAGGTGCCCAAAGTTACTGAGAAGATTGTGGCAACTTTTTCGAGTAATTTGGAGGAAAGAGACGATACCAGTATGCTGGAAAGAGGCAGAGAGATGTTTTGTACAGAAAGAGAAGAACTCGAGGAAAATCAACCAGTTTAGGACAATATCTTTGCTAAATGTGGAGGTGAAAATGTTCATGTCAGTGCTGGCAAAGCAAATATCAGGCTACATGGCGGAGAATAGATCCATCTATTCAGAAAGCAGGAATACCTGGGTACTCCTGATGATAAGAACACACAAGTGTCATAAGTCAACTCATCAAAGAGGCCAGAGACGGCAAGAAAAATTTTAGAACAGTTTGGTTAGACCTAGCCAACAAGTATGGATCTGTGCCCCTCAAGCTGATTGAGTCGGCGATGGAGCGGTACCATATACATGTACCAGAGAAGGTTCAGAGGATTGTCAAGAGCTTCTTCGGAGGAATGCAAATCCGGATCATTTTCGATGGCTTCAACATATCCTGGCAAAGAGTAGCGAAAGAGATTGTCACAAGATGTACAATCTCTCCTCTCCTATCCGGTTCGTAATGGGTATGGGGATGGTGACCAGGACTGCAGAAAGAGAAACAAGAGGACCAAGGATTGACTCGGGGGTTTATCAGCCACCGATCAGTGGCTTTATGGATGATCTCACTGTAACAACAACGACCCATATGCATGCAAGATGGGTCCTATCAACATTGGAAGATAGCGTTTCCTGGGCACGCATGAAGTTCAAGCCAAAGAAATCCGGATGTCTCGTTTTGAGGAAGGGGTGTATCAACAGGCAAGTCAAGATCCAAATTCAAGGAGATAAATAGAAGGAAACCCGAATAAATGCTTGGGGCAGTGGGTTTTAAAAATGAATCCCTCCTAGACAAAGATAGCAACGAGGACAAAAAGAAGACGCTCTTTGCTTGATTAAGAAAGGTCGCTGGAAGAATCCTGAAAAATATAAGGCATGAGTCCTGCCAGTATCCTACCAAGACTTATGTGGCTGCTCCTTATATATGAAATTGCAACTACTACAGTCAAAGCCATGGAAAGGAATATTAGTGGGTATCTGAAAGGTGGTTAGGAGTTCCACCATCATTTACATCGATTGGACTCTACACCAACTCACAAGTTACACATACCAGTTTCCTATGTGGTGGAAGAATTCAGAAGGATCGCAGAAGTAGGGATCCAGACAAGAACAGGAAGAAAGTTGTCAGCAAAAACATCAGTGGATCAAGCCGAGAGTATGCTATACTTACGGGACATCATTAGAAACACAAGCACTGGGCGACAGGGCATGGGAATGTTACACCATCATGGTTCAGATTGATGTATGGTGTACTGAGGAAGATCAACGGAAAGCAAACTCAACAGAACTTGGAAAACAGGGTGCCTGGATGAAGTGGGACTTACCGGAGCGGGAATTAATCTGGACAGAACTGTGGAGGAAGGACCAGTTTAGAATCTCGTTCCTGCTGAGGTCAGTGTATGACATACTCCCATCTTCTGTAAACTTACAACAGTTGGGGCTAAGCGAAGACCCTAGCTGCAAGCTGTGGGGAAAGAGAGTGACAATGGCACATATTCTATCAGAATGCCAAGTTGTGCTGACCCAGGGAAGATATAGATGGCGACATGACAAATTCCTGCGGGAGTTGGCTGATGTGCTGGAGGTGGAGAGAAAACGGAAACGACCAGCAGACAAGAAACAAAGACAGATACAGTTTTTGAGACAGAGTGAAGCAATGGTTGACAAAAGAGCAGCAAGGGCATCAGTTTTGGATAAAGAGCATGACTGGGATCTCAGAGTCAATCTAGACAGGAAGTTATTTTATATGCAACCAGACGCAGTTTTAGTGTACTAGCAGTCAGCAGTCAAAGATGTTGGTCGCAATAGAGCCGACTGTGCTATGGGAAGAAAATTGTAAGGAGGCACATGAAAGGAAGAGCCTTAAGTATACAGACCTCATGGTAGACTGCAGGGATAGAAGCTGGAGTGGGACTATTTCCAATAGAGATCGGATGTAGAGGTTTCCGAACTCATTCAGTGTGGAAGCTGCTCACACGGTTAGATGTATCAGGAAAAGCATGCAAGGCAGCAGCAAGGAGACTAAGAGAAGCGGCAGAGAAGTCATCTTGCTGGATATGGCACCGCCGAGATAATTTGTGCTGGAAGTCGGGATCCATCGAGTAGTGGATTGGCCACCACTGCTGACCCACCAACTGGAGGATGTCATGGTTTAGGGTCGAAATATCCAGTGAAGGTTGGAGACAATCTAACGTCGATCAGACCCGATAGACGAGCACCAGCCGTGGAAGTTAGAGATTTCTACAGGCATGTTTAAGAATGCCAAGCCGACAGTTAGCAGAAAACCGTCTTCTGTAAGTGAATACCGTTCAAAATGTTGGACAAGTTTTCTGAAATCAAAATGTCAGAGTCAAATTACGGCGAGTTTGAAACAAAGTTGTAACCATGATGTGCGTGGTGCTCACATATAACTGTTATTTCTTAAACATTTCACAGAAGTAGTGAATGGTAATTGACAAGGTAAACAGACAAATATAATGTCAAGTACCGTGACATAAAACCAAGCATCTCTTGATCCGCCAGTGTTGCCAAAGCTGTTTTCTCACTAAATCTTCGTTACAGTGATTGTTACCCAAAGGAAACAAAAGAGAAACCAACCGTTATTTTCGGTGAGTATGATATGAAGGAAAGATAATACTAGTAACTGAAAAATCTAATATTAAAGCTCAAAACCCAGGGCATACCCTGTCAGATAGAGTTAAACAAATTTTCGTTATTCACTTCTCGTTTGTGCCTGAAATGGGATTATTTTTATTTGTACGGATTAAGAACTTATAAATATTGAAAGGTACCATGACAGCAATGGGAATTAAAAAGGATTGGCTCACTGCCGCTGATTTCACCCAAAAGACTCCCTTGGACAAATGCCACAGACTCCATCAGAAACACTGTGTTGGACAAGTGCTGCTCGAGGCAGCTGATTTTCACCTGAGAGACTGCCATAATTGGACATTCTGCTGACTTAAAATGATTTTTGTGAAGTAAAAGTAAAGGCATCGTCACAAACCACGGCAAAAATGTATGATCCTATCCCATTCTGGCCGTGGTGTAGGAGAGAGCTTTATGCGGACTCCGGACCGTGGCTTGAGACGATGAAGTAAGGAGACTTCTTTCGACGTCTTTAAAATAGTAGACATAGTTAGCAAATTTAAACTATCTTGTTTTACTCTGTACCAAAATTTGCCGAATCTTCAAACTTTTCTTTTCCGTTTTTCTAACAGCGTTGGTAACCCAAAAGAGACAAAAAGAAACAACCCTTGACTTCCGGTGAAAATAATATGAAGAAAGGATAATATCTGTAACTGAAAAATCTGATGTAGGAATCCCAAAAACCAGGCAGAACCTGTCAAAGTCGAAAGTTTAAAATAAATCTTAATCATTTGCGTTTCGTTATTGTTTGAAATAGGGTTATTTTTCTTTGTACGGATCTCTCTTAAAATGATAAAAAACATAAAAGTATTTAGTGTTATCATGATAGCAATGGGTATTGAAAATGTATAAAGATTAAGATACGGATGTGATATGTAACAGGTCCACAAAGAGTAACCAAAATTTTTATCCATGTAGACAAACCGACTGACTAGAATATTGGCCAGTGTCATCACAAGGGGGATAAGAAAGCTGCACGCAACGTTTGCTAAATGGTGCAATATGGGTGATGGCCCTGATTTTTTAATAGTCCATGAAGTAAAGGCTCTAAATATTGAGAAACAAGATATGCACATCAGACTTACTACCCCAAGCCAAAGAAACTGGGTCAAACCCCCTACAAGTAGACAAAAGGTAGGGAAAAGCCGAGAAGTTTTCGACACTGAGTATACCAAGTTGGCAATAAGGAGAGTAAAAGATAAGGCAATCATGTTATATTTGAATGGGGAGTTTGAATTTTGGATACAGGTATTTGCAATTAGAGACCCTATACATCCTAATGAAGAGAGAATTGTACAAACGAGAGATAAATATTTTTCTTCCGTGGACATATCTATGATGGGTGCAGTCACGCCTCTTTTGATTTGGTACTGTTCAGCACACACCAGAACTGTGCTTTTGTCTTTTGACTCGTGGAAATATTGGGAACCTATGGAAAAATCAAAGTCAAGAAAATAAAGAGTAAAGTTAGCAATCAAAACATGAAATTTGCGCTTATCTATCACAATTTTTGGACAAAACGCCCACGCAGCGATGATTGTAGTTGGATTTAAAGACTGTGGAGGCCGACACGTCAGTTTGTTATATTTGTCTACAGAGGTCGAGTCACCTGTATCCCCCCATTCATGCCCTCTAAACATCTTATCCTGTGTCATAGGATTTTGAAAGTATTGAATGTCCTTGCCTTCTTTCTTAAAGTTTACGGAAAAACTTTGTCCCACATATTTAACGACTAAGTTTGATATAATGGAGCCATCCAACTCCTCCATTTTTTTGTAAATAATGTACATAAACTCCCTATACTTATGCCAGTTAGGGACAAAAAGGTTTATATTGGCTGCAAAATAATAAAATTTTGCTTGCAAGAAATTTTCTTTAGGATAATACAAAATGGAATAAGAACAAAGATGATCTTGAAGTCCACTTAACGTTATGAAATTCTCAATTAAAATACTTAAAAGTTGAAGAGATTGAGATCTGCTTGAGGAATGGTTGGATGTTGGAATAAATAACAAATTGATTTCGTAGGTGCTCTGTGTAATTGTGGAATAAATAGGAATACATTTCGAATTTTTGATCTTCATCCCTTGTTCACAAACAACTGGGATACAATCATCCTGCAATTAAAAGAAATATAGAAGATGCAATGTTTGATAAATGATGTTCCGCAATTAAAATTACTCTATTTTTGGAGTTAAATTTGTCAGACCTTCACTCGAAAAATATAAAACTCCAGTATTCTTTTCAAATGACTTGCACACTTAGAGCATTGTTTTTTTCTCTCGAGACTTTCTGCTTTCAATTGAATTGTATGAAAAACAAACAGAACTTATTTTAAACACTCCATTACCCAGATCTTGACTAATCCTAAATGTATTTTATTAAATGAGGGAACTTGCGAAAATGGGACAATTATCTTTATTTTTTAAAAAGAATTTATTCGCGACAATTAGGATTCATCCTGCATTGGCAGGAGGTCGCCCACGTGGTGCAGTGGTATAACAGTCTGCTCTAGAGTCGCGAAGTAAGGAGTTGATCCTTACGTCGCGGGTTCGAATCCCACTGTCCGACTTGAAAACCGGTCCTTCGGATGAGACCGTATAAATCGACGTCACGTCACGTGTCGCAGTATGTCTAAATAACTGATCATGAGTCCTTTCAGCTATTGTAGATACTAGTATCAAACAGTGGACGCGATATTTCTTCAAGGTTCAATTTCCTTTAAACAAAAATGGATTTATTTGTGCAAAATAAGCAACTGTAACCATAATTGTATGCGATTTATCAGGAGATACTCGATATCCGGATGTTAATCAAATTCCAATCAGATGTGAAAAATGAAAATGAAGATATTCTGTATACTTACTATATGCGGTTCATACAAAGAATCTTTGGAACACTTCGTGCCTTCATTAGGTGCTGACACTTCCTCATTTGCCCTGAAATCAATTAAAGCCGAAAAAGAAACTAGACTGAAAGGGTTCTTCAAGTCATAGTTTTCGATCGAAGACACGCACTCGATTCCTAATAAACTCTCCCAGTCAGGGACATTGCACATTGCACAAAATATATTTTTGTACACCTTTCTCTCAAACGCAGAAGTGCATTCAAGATAATTGTCGACGAAGTCTAATTGGCACGCGTTAAATATTATGCTGTCGAATTTTTTCCAGTATCCAGTTTCATTACAATTACTGACATATAGTTTTTCAGAGAAGCAGTCTCTTGTAACTATAGATGTTTGAGGAACAAAAATTACATTGCATAAGGAATTTTTCTCAAAAACAGTTGATTGCAGTTCATTTAAAGATCGGGTTTGAAAAAGTGCATTTCTAGAAGAGCAGACCATTACCGGTGTCCACGGAACAAGATTGACCAAGAATTCCCCGTTGCAAATCGCACAGTCAAGATTTTTGAAGCTTTCATTTGAAAATTGAGAAAATACTGGTTGGTATAATTTCAAGTCTGTAGATTGTAAGGAGTTATCACATCTTTGTTTTGTATTCAAATCTGTGTTATTTAAAGAACAATGAGAAATCATAAAGTATGCATTAATAGAGCGTTTAATGCTCTGATCATTTACTTGTGGTATAATGCAGTGTTGAGGGATATCAACGTACTTCGATGGTGTGAATTGATCATTGTCTATATATGTTATATAGTCAGGGGTTAGCGCTACATCCTGCTTGTAGTACCTCCAGGGGCAACAATTCTTCTTCCTTTTACATTCATATCCACATTCACAATGAGCGCAACTTGGAAATGGTAAAACCGCCGTATAATTTCTCTTGTATTGCTCTCCAAAACACATGTCTTGCCCCGGACAAAATAAGAGATGTGAGTGAACATAGAATCTTATTGTTTCATTTTGGATCCATTCTGTCATGTTCTTCACGACTTCCCAGTCTTGTTTAGTAGGCCTTCTAGATGCACCTCCATTCATCCAAGGATGGAAGTTATATGCAGATGACGGACATGGAACGCATACAACAAGCAGAAAAGTCAGAATAAGTGTATCCTACAAAAAGCCATTAAAAAGTCAGAATATTTCTTGAATGTAAAAGAAAATGTTGAAAACGACAGCTAAAGCAAATATTCCTGAAAAGAAAATTAACGTGGAACTAACTATACAAAGATTGAAAATCTTTATTTATAGATGTAAATGACATTACATGCGCGGATCTACCGGTAGATGGAGAAGGCCCGGATCATTTGGAATCGAGTTTTCATATCCTTCTAGTAAGGTAATGAAAATGTCATCTTAGATTTGACCACGGCTCCCACCGATCCAACAAAAATACGGACCTCTTGTAAAATTGACAGAAGTTACTTATGTGTATGCAAGGAAACGACTTGTCAGAACTCCCTATCAATCACGCCCACGTGATTAAGCCGTGGGAATTACATTGTACCATTGTGTTTCTAAATCGCAAAACGAAAGGAAAAAAGGGAACGGAATGAAAACGGAAAATATCTCACCAAGTTACATATTTGGCACAGATGTAAATCGAAAGAAATTAGTATTTCTTCATATAAAACCGCATTGTTAATTATCATTAGAATATGATTTATTGATGATTTATTCCTTCGTAGGACATACTTACTATACACATAACCAATGACTAATGCGAAGAAAGAGGGGATTGTAGTCTACTTGTGTGCCAACTTATTTTGAAATCAAACTAAAACTGTAGAAGGAGTAGTGTTTTAAAGAAATTTCACGGAAAATTCTATTTTTAGTAACCATGGCAACACCGTTCATTGAAATCAACAACCAATGCACTATTCTATGTATCTTAGTGTAGTCTACTTGTGTGTCAAGTTATATTGAAATCAGACCAAAACTGTAGAAGGAGTAGTGTTTTAAAGAAATTTCACAGAAAATTCTATTTTTAGTAACCATGGCAACACCGTTCATCGAAATCAAAAACTGATGCACTATTCTATGTATATTAGTGTAGTCTACTTGTGTGCCAAGTTATATTGAAATCAGACCAAACCTGTAGAAGGAGTAGCGTTTTTAATGAATTTCACAGAGAATTCTATTTTTAGTAACCATGGCAACACCGTTCACCGAAATCAAAAACCGATGCTTTATTCTATGTATCTTAGTGTCGTCTACTTGTGTGCCAAGTTATATTGAAATCAGACTAAAATTGTAGGAGGAGTAGCGTTTTAAAAAATTGTTTACAGGCAGACGGACAGACAGACAGACAGACAGAGAGACAGACGGACGGACGACGGACGCATTACTATCGCATAAGCTCTTCTGGTCTCTGACCAGTAGAGCTATAAATGAGCACAATATAATAAGTTAAAATATTTGTTTTGTTGATTTGTGAAGTTTCATTCCATTCGATTTAACAGAAATGCCATTGATTATGTTTCAATAAAATATGTTTAAATAAAAAAAATCAATTTACTTCATTTTAACATCAACATAATTTGTGACCGCGGAGCACTCTCAACGGCGATGGAACGTCAAAACATAGCGTCAAGAAAAAAATACTCTCCTTATACATTTCACACAGAATAATAAAATGCCTACTCATTAAATCCTTTTTCTTATATTTGACATTTATTTTTTTTAAGAATTGCTGTAGTTGTATATTTTCCTTTGATAAGGTTTTAATTTCTTTCATTTCTTAACTATGCTTTTACAGGATAAGCGCCTATGTCTTAAAGTTTTTGTTCAGATTTTTTCCCACCGATTGTTCTCATCCGAAACAGAGTCTCTGTAATTCAAATACTGCCTGTACTATTTGTACACACATGCAAAACTCGCTTGTGACATTTTTATTGATTCCTCCAACATTTTTAGAGTTTCTTCAGGATTTTTCCTGAGTAAAACACAAAATTGCATCGTTATCTGCTGCTCCGAGACGTTCTAAAACGTCATCGTTTTTGTCGTTTTCAATGAGGACTACCTATCTTCTCAAGTTGATTTCTTTTCAACAAAGCAAAATATAAAGCCATAATTTGGTATACGAATTGATGTAACAATTCTTTATTTGAATTTTTAGGTTGTTTTTCGTTTTTACCCCATTTTACAGAGAAAATGGCTACAGACATAATTAAGTGTATTGTTTGTAACTTACTAAATTTTGACCTGCTCCGTGATCCGATTTTTGCATTCTTAAAATCACAACCCTCGTATTAATTTGTGATATTTAAGAATTATAGAAGCGTACAAGGCGAGGGAAATCACACATTATCAGAGGGTATATATATCATTCCTGTTCTAAAAGTCTATGACAAAATCCATTTTTTGGACATAACATGAAATTCTCTTTTCTCATTGTTTTATTTATTAATAAATACTTTATTTTTCACCTATTTTGTAAAAAAAAAAATTAAAGACTGAGAATAGCCATTACGATTCGAACCAACTCCAAACCTAACTTTGATGTTTGACGCATTAATCTTAAAGCTACGCTGTCTTTTAGCAGTGGAATTGTGTCTGTGTGTTTGAAAAACGAGGTTTTTGAAGCATATATTAAAAATGTTTAACTTTCATAGAAATAGGTTGACAGTCCATTTTTAAAAGCATAAAATATAATGTTAAATTTATTCTCCACCATTTCAACGTTTGTATATAATAGAAACTACGCATTTAAAATAGGACTTTTAAAGCTGAATAGATGAATGCTTTAACAAACGGCTTAAAAAATCTATCAATCAAAAAGTGATTCAATAAAATTTAAAAATAAAATTAGTTAAAGATTATATTACTTACATCACACTATTGGAAAATTACAGAGGATTTTCCTCACATTGTACACCCCCATTCTTTATTTACAAACACATTTTAACACATAAACTATATTTGACAAAAGATTGGGGTTTCTTAGCAATGATGTATTCAATATATAATTGTATAAAAGAGTTTTTGGAATTTTTTTAATAGCAAGCTGATTGTTCAATGTGTACAGACACTTACGAAGAGTAACTGGGGTTCGGAGCGATGTACCGTATGTGGAAATTTTAGCGAGACGCAAATTTAGCGATTTGTCCGAATTTTTAAAGAAAGGTATAATTCTACAGCTATATTTCCCGTATATTTTTCTTAAGAGAATGTCATTGATTTTATGTAATTTTAGCGATTTCAAAAAAATGACACTACTTTCTACATCCTGGGTATATGGAAATATCTTATCCTCTCTATAAAACAAGCTATTACAAAAATAAAACACATTATATAAATTTTTAGAACTTCTACAATATTCAATATTCATAGTTCCTCATGCTTTCTAAGGAAGAAATTCTTCAACATCATATGTCAGTTTCGAATATTTTTTATATCCCTATGAAATTACTTCGCTATATCCGTAATTCGTTATAACCGTATAAGAAATTCATTAAATTTATAAAGCTGGGGTATATTCTATATCCGTAAATTCGCTATACAGAAAGTTTTGCTGTATACGTTTGACATGCACTAAAAATTAATAAGAACAAGACAAGAAATATATTACAAATATTGAATATTTTCTCTACAATGGTATATTAATGTGTCAATAGTAGGGGTACCCGGAGCAGTCGCGGAATCAGATATTGAAAATATGTAATCCCAAAATTCTAATTCTTCGTGGATCCATAATGAGAGCGAAAATAATTTAGTTTAACTTTATGATTTTTCAGCTTTGTTTCAAATTCATGTTGTGCAACTTTGATAGAATTTTGATCAGAAATACGGAGATCATAAAAAAATTAAGCGCGGTCGAGAAATCTGCTAACAACGACAAAATAGATTTTGACGTCAAGGGCGGGGCAGCCAGCATACCTCAAATTTTGTGTAGCGCAATGTAGGATTGAACGACCTGCTAAAACAATAAAAATGAGAAAAAAATAATGTTAGGGATTGTTATTTCATTGCTATACATTTTTTTTTTACAATTAATTTAACCAGAGTAAAAGTAAAAGATCTGGACGACCATGGGTTATTACGTACAGCATTGATTTCGTTACGGTATTAAACTGGCGTTGCATAAATCGGCACTGTATGATTCTAAATCATCCTTTCCCATAAATGACAATTTTTCACTGATGTAGCAACAGCATACATTTTTAAAGAATAGTTTAAGAAAAGAGACTGTTTAATTTTTGTAATGTTTAATGTAATAACAAAGTGGTGTATTAAACGCTACGTTTCACATGCGAAACAATCTACGGCTAACGTGACGTTAAAATGACGTATTGATTGCCCGATAGACTTATGCATATTTATTACTTCAAAATCTAATTATCATAAGTTTTGAAATTTTTAATATCGTTCTTTATAAGATATTGATGAATTTTCATGAAATTATTTCCGTCCTTTATGGATATATATGTCTCAATAATTTCCGAAACTCGTATATATTGGAATCAAAACGTACAAACAAAGATACATTGCCTTCCATATGGTTATAATGGCAAACCAAGACCTCAAAATAAGTGTCAGATCAAAAAGTAAAAAATAAGGTGCACGATGGCATTATGCATACGGAGTTTACTTATTTCAGTGGTATTAATTTACGCTATGTAGAGTCACAAATTTTGCGGAAATTTATCCAAGCGTACTTAATATAAATATAAGGCATATAGTACAACGAAGTAAATTAATTTTCAGCCCGCGGACAAAGGAAAATTGATGAAATTAAGAACTTCGTGAAAAAAGTACGTCTACAGTAAATTAAAGAATCTGTGAAAGAATCATTAAATTTTATTAAGTGGTATAGGAGGACTTGAGGATAAAAGATGGATACCCTTTAGTATTACAGAAGGAATGACCGTGTCCATGTTTTGCTCTGCGAGACCCAAAATATTTTCCAATCAAAAAGCAAAATAAGAAATGCACAGTGGCACTATGTAACAAAAATTCTGTAAAAGTGTCATTAAAATCCTTTATTTATACACTGAATTGTACGTATAACAAAGGAAAATTTTTACTTATTTGAAACCTTGCAACATGGCTGCAGGAGCACATGGCTTGTGTGATTTCATTGTGTCCAAGTTATATTGAAATCAGACTTAAACTGTAGGAGGAGAAGCGTTTTGAAAAAAAATTGTTTACAGACTGAGGGACAGACGGACGGACGACAGGCACTTTACTATCGCATAAGCTCTTTTGGTCTCTGACAGACCGGAGTCGTACATCCAAATAGAACTACATCTACTCGCTATAAAAAAAAGACTTCTCAAAGACTCATACCATACAGAAAAGGAATGTATATCCTTTATACCTAACTACTTTTGATGATCTTTTCAAGACAAAAAAAATTAGTTAAATCATTTTAACTATCCTGTCGACTGAATCTTTCTAACAGCGTTGATAACCCAAAGGAAACGAAAAGAAACAAACCTTGACTTCCAGTAAAGACAATATGAAGGAAAGATAATATTTGGAGCTGAAGAATCTGATGTAGGAATCCCAAAAGCCAGGCAGAACCTGTTAGAGCCGAAAGTTTAAAATAAATCTTAATCCTATGCTTTTCGTTGTTACTTGAAATGGGGTTATTTTCCTTTACACGTATCTCTCTTATAATGATAAAAAACATAAAACTATTCAGTGTTACCATGACGGCAATGGGTATTGAAAATGTACAGAGATTAAGGTACGGATGTGACAAGTAACAGGTCAACAAAGAGTACCCAAAATTGTTATCCATGTAGACAAATCGACTGACTAGAACATTCACAAGCGTCATCACAAGAGGGATGAGAAAGCTGCATGCAACGTTTGCTAAACGGTGCAATATGGGTGACGTACTCGGTCTCTTAATTGTCCAGGAAGTAAAGGCTCTAAAGATTGAGAAACAAGACATGCACATCAGATTAACTACCCCAAGCCAAAGAAACTGAGTCAATCCGCCAACAAACAGGCAGAGTGAAGGATAAAAGCTGGAAATTTTCGACAATGAGTACGCCAAGTTGGCAAGGAGGAGAGTAAATGATAAAGCAATCGTGTTATATTTGAATGGAGAATTCGAATTTTGGATACAGGTATTTGCAACCAGAGTCCCTATGCATCCTGAAGAAGAGATAATTGTACAAACCAAGGACAAATATTTTTCTTCTGTATTCTCATCTATGATTGGCGCGGAAATGTTTCTCTTAACTCGGTACTGTTCAACGCAAACCAAGACTGTGCTCTTATCATCCGACTCGTGAAAATATTTGGAATCTATGTAAAAATCAAAGTCAAGAAAATAAAGAGTAAAGTTAAGTATAAGAACATGAATTTTGCGCTTATCTATTATAATTCTTGGACAAATCGACCAGGCAGCGATAATTGTAGTGTCATGTAGCGAGGAAGGGGACAGGCAACTAACTACTTTATTTGAATCTGTATGTGTAGAAACACCTGTATCTACCCATTCATTTCTCATTATCATGATGTCTTTTGTCATAGGATTACGAAAATAAGGTACCATACCTTCTTTTTCAAAATATCCAGAGAAAGTTTGTCCTACATGTCTTACGACAAGGTTAGATGTAATAGAGCCATCGATCTTATCCAATCTTTTGTTTAGAAGGTAAATAAAGTCTCTATATTTATGCCATGTTGAAACGGAAAGTTTGATTACTACGGCCCAATAATAAAATTGTGTTCGCCATAACTTCTCATTGGGATAATACAAAATTGAAAAAGAACAAAGATGGTTCTTTAGACTGTTCAAAGAAATAAAATTTTCAATGAAAATTCGCAAAAGTGTACCAGTGTCTTTTTGGCTTGATGAATGGTTGGATGTTGGAATAAAAAGGAAATTGATTTCGTAGTTGCTTAATGTAATTGTGGAAAGAATGGGAATACACTGCGATTTTTCTATCTTCATTCCTTCTTCACAGACGATGGGGATACATTCATCCTACAATAAAATCGTACAGTGTTTGATTAATAATGCCAGATTATACATACAATTGTCGCATTCTTTTTTAAAATGACGGTGTTTTTACTGCTAAAATATGACCTATAAAAACGTCTACTTACTGTAGACGATTTTTTGGTTTGTTTAAAAAAGACCTACATTTGTTTTCCTGTTGAAATCATAATAAAGGCATTTGTATATGTCACTCTTATACAGAGGTTTTGAATTGATCAGTCCATAGTTTACATATAAAATGAATAGATATAGCATGTTTTTGCCGACTCTGTTGAAGTTTGTCTAGATAATTTAGTAATGGACACAAACTGCTCCGGTGGAAAGAAACAAAAGGATATGAAGAGCATGTTCTGCTGTATTTGAAAGAGTGTTTGGCACATTATCGGGAGATTACCGACCCACGGATGCCGTACCAATTCTAATTATAAAAGCTTTTCGATATCTCAAAAGAGCTATATTCCTATCTAGCATTTTATCTTTACTTACTATATAGGGTTCATACAGTGAATCTTTGGAACACTTTGTGCCTTCACTTGGTGCTGACACATCCCCATTCTCTCTGAAATCAATTAAAGCTGAAAAAGAAACCAGACTGAAGGGAGATTTCAAGTCAAAGATCTCGCCCGAAGACACACACTCGATTCCTAATGAGTTATTCCAGTCAGGGACATTGCACATTGCACAGAATATATTTTTGTACAAATTTCTCTCAAACGCAGAAATGCATTCTAGATAAACGTCCACAAAGTCTGCATGACACGCGTTAAAAATAATGCTGTCGAAATTTTTCCATTGTCCAGTTTCATTACAATTACTGACATATTGTTTTTCAGGGAAGCAGTCTTTTGCAAACGTAGATGTTTGAGGAACAAAAATCACATTGCACAAGGTATTTTTATGAAAAACAGTTGATTGGATTTGATCTAAAGATTGGGTTTGTAGAAGTGCCTTTCTGGATGAGCAAACAATTACCTGTCTCCATGGAACGAGACTGCTCAAAGATTCGCCGTTGCAAATCGCACAGTCAAGATTTTTGAAGCTTTCATTGGAAAACAGAGAAAATACTGGTTGGTATAAGTCCAAGTCCGTTATTTGTGATGAGTTTTCACATCTTAGGTGTGTATCGGAGTCTGTGTAATTATAAGGACATTGAGAAACCATAAAGAATGCATCAATGGAGCGTGTTAATCTTTTATCATTTACTTGTGATGTGACACATTGTTGAGGTATATCAATGTACTTAGATGGTGTGAACTGATCATTATCCTTATATGTTATATAGTCTGGGGTTAGCTCTACATCTTGCTTGTAGTTCCTCCAAGGGCAACAGTTTTTCTTCCTTTTACATTCATATCCACATTCACAATGAGAGCAACTTGTGAATGGTAAAACCGCCGTATAATTTCTCCTGTATTGCTCTCCAAAGCACATGTCTTGCCCCGGACAAAATAAAAGGTAGGTCTGAACGTAGAATCTAATTGTGTCATTTTGGATCCATTCTGTCATGTTCTTCACGACTTCCCGGTCTTGTTTAGTGGGCCTTCTAGATGCGCCTCCGTTCATCCAAGGATGGAAGTTATATGTAGATGACGTACATGGAATGCACGCAGCAAGCATGAATACTAGAATAAGTGTACCCTTTAAACAAAAGAAAGGAAAAAAAGAGTAAGAATTTTTCTTAAACAGTGTTAAAGATGGCGTTTACTCAGGGTTTTTGTAAACAGGAACGGAAAGCTATGAAGTACATTATGATGGATCAAATTGTTCTAAATGAACGAAATAACCATGTTATACCTCATTATCATAGTTTGATATTTTATTAATTTAAGAATATCTGCAAGAAGAAAAGAAAAAAATATTTGGACTTGCAATATCATTAATAAAATTAAGACTTTATGTGTTTTTAAACACCATTTTGCAAATATTATAGATGTTAAAGCTCATGTATTATTTCAAATAATTGATTTACAGTCATTGCAGATTTTAAAAATGAACCGACAAAAACCATTCCGGTCAAGATATCCCAATATCCTGATCATTGATCTCATATAATTTTAATTCCAGGAAATGAGGGTGACTAAAGTAAACCGAGCTCAGATACAATATAACTTAGAAGTCCTACTATTCAGATTTATTGATATAAGATTAAAAATGGGTACAAAAAATTAGAAAATCGACAGAGGAAAGTTGGACTGGAACAATTTATAATTCTATTGTTCAAACCCCAGTTGCTTATTCATAGGTAGTAAAATTATTCTATTCATATACTAAGCATTTCATTATCCAAAGAATATTATTACTTGTAATTTTCTGGTAGAAAATAAATAATTTTAATCACAGTGTGAAAATTGGGATATTTTCAAAAAAAAAAAAACACCTGTGAGGCTACTATATAGCAGGAAAAGTAGACCATTGACCTAGTTATCTGAAATTGAATACGAGTGTTGTCCCAGAAAAACGCGAACGTTTTTCATATTTGTTGTTTCACTAAACGCGAACTTTTTAAATATTTCATAAACTACTGGACCAAAATTATTCATTTTTGGCACAATATTGGGAAAAGATATTTTCGTAATTTTGGCTTAATAATATAAAGTTGTGACGTAATATGCATTTAGAAACAACATTTAAAGGGTGTTAAGTATCAGTGGTCTGCGCACGGTAATTTCGTGACTTTCAAAATGAGCACTGATTGCGATCTTTTCTTTACTATCCGACTATACGGAAATTGATTGAAATTAAATCCTTAGATAGCCGACTGCTATTCTGAATGAATCGTTGATCTACGATAAAAATGTTATTTATAGAGATATTTTATTAAAATTTATGTGAATTATGTAAAAATGTCGATTATGATGTTTACCCATATTTAACTTTATAATATTAGTGAAACAACAAATATGAAAAATGTTCGCGTTTTTGTGGGACAACCCTCGTATAACAAAAATGTGTAGTAGGCCTTTCAACATTTTTACGATATGGTCGTGATATAAATGGACTCATTGAGAATATTTCTTGGAAAGATAAAATATCTTCAATATCTTCGTTTTAGACGATTGGAAAATCTCAGATGTGACAGACCTTGATCGACAAAAATTGGCAAGACTTGTTATTTCGACAAAATCTTTTCGCTTTGCGGTTCCCTCGGGTGAGACATTCAGTTATTGAATGGGTATGAGGGCAACATATGATTTGTTGGACCTGAAGGTGAAAATGTTGCCCGAGGCTGCAGGCCAAGGGCAACATTTTCACCTTCAGGTCCAACAAATCATGTTGCCCGAATCCCAGTCTATAACTGTTTTTGATATACCCTTCAGTGCTCACTTAAGATTTAATCAATACACACTATATTATCAATTACCTTATATGGAAATTATGGCTTAATCAGTAAATATAAAACAATAGCTGAGAAAGAAAAAAATTAGTTATATTTTTATTACATCACAAAAATTATTTATCACAAAACATACTCCTCCCTTCTTCCTTGCTAGTAGCAACAACTCTTGCAGCTATTAACTTCGGCTATTTCCGTGTCGCGGATATTGAACGATGATTAATTACTTGTGACGTAACTGTGACGTTGCGGTCTAACATTTCTTATGTTGGACCAGCAGGCCGGTCAATAGTGAAATTGTTAGACCGATGTAATAAGCATTTCTTTTGTTGGACTTTTTATCAGTAATAAATATATAGAAAGCTATTTATAAAGGTATAACCAAAAAAAAAAAATGATGCCCAGTTAAGCGATAGGTGCTGGTACGATAGAGATATTTGAGAGCTCAATGACCATGGGTGCCGAGAAATAGTTAGATTTGAAGCCTCCTCCCTAGAATGTAGTGACGTCTCTGCATGAACAAACTAGGTCGATACAATGATCTTGTCAGTAAATAAACAATCTATCATTCAGTCAAATAATGACTGACGTTTTTCATGCTTTTGTTTCACCATTATTTAAACACTGATTTTTCGACAGATATTTTCGTTATTTCCAAATCATGACAAGGAGCATAGGTCATGTGACTGGTCGGCAGGGGATGCTCACTCTTAGCACATTCCACCTCTGATGTTTTGGAGGTCCGTGTTTACTCCTTCTCTGATTTGCATTGTCGAATTGACTTTTGAGCTTGAATACTTTCGTTATATCATATACCTAGTAGTGTATCAGCCCTGAGACAGGCATTTTGGACTACGCGAGACAGCGCCTCGGAAGTAGGGCTGTCTCGCCCTCAGGGCTGAGATATCTCTGTCTCGGCCCGTCGTCAAGGGGCTGTCTCGCCCCCAAATTTCAAATCATTATTTCTGTTTAATTTGTGTGAATTAAGAGTAAAATTCATATTTAAGTATTAAAGAGAAACATTATATACCGAAAAATTTAACCAGATTCTTTAAAAATATTTAGTTTTATCATATACTTAGTAGTAAATACACCGATTCTGCACGGTGTGATACGGGTGACGTCACAATACCCCATATCACGGACCGGTCCGAAAATCCATATCACGTATCGGACCGGCGGGCCGAAAATCCATATCAAACCGGAAGTAACGTTTGTATAACGTTTAAAAGTCAATTTACTTGATTTTATTTTAATATTCATAACAAATCTTTCTTTAATGACATTTATGGCCTTAATTGTTTTCAGTTACCTAAAATAGGCTTTATTAGATTTTAGAGAGAAATGTCACAAACAAGCACGAAATATTCATCAATGACCATATGTGAACTTGCATATTAAGTGTTTTAAATATATGATAAATACAATACTACATACTAAAATCCATATCATATGTCACATCAGCCCTCGGGCCCCATATCAGCCCTCGGGCCTCCGGCCCTCGGGCTGATATGGGGCCACTCGGGCTGATGTGACATATGATATGGATTTTAGTATGTAATATTCTCTATTTATTACACACTTAGTAATAAATACAGGTTTTTTGCATATGCGATATGGCTGACGTCACAATAGCCGTATCAACCCTGCAGGGCTGATATGGATTTGCGGGGCTGATATCCGTATCAGCCCTGCAACTCCATATCAGCCCTGCAGGGCTGATACGGCTATTGTGACGTCAATATCACACCCTTAGTAAATTAAACCACAATAACAGTACTTGTACTCATACACAATTTTTGGTGGGTTCATATTCTCTTAATTTTAACTTTTTGAAAATAAGGTTAATCTTAATTTACAAATACATGTAATACTATAGAATATTTTCAAATTACGGATCAAGTGCATTGAAATAGAAATAGAAACAAACCCAAATCTTATGAGACATTAGACTATGTACATGTATGTAAGAAGTCCATGCATGATTATTTACTTATTTTCTTCTCAACTGTATTTTATTACTAAGTATGTAATAAATATAATAAAACATACCCTTTTCCATATCACATCCTGTATCAGCCCTCGACCAATATCAGCCCTCGGGCCTTCGGCCCTCTGGCTGATATTGGTGTCTCGGGCTGATACAGGATGTGATATGGAAAAGGGTATGTATTATTCTCTATTTATTACACACTTAGTAATAAATACAGGTTTTTTGCTTATGCGATATGGCTGACGTCACAATCGCCGTATCAGCCCTGCAGGGCTGATACGGCTATTGTGACGTCAATATCACACCATTAGTAAATTAAACCACAGAAAACAGTACTTGAGATCATATACAATTTTTGATGGGTTCAAATTCTCTTAATTTTAACTTTTTGAAAATAAGGTTAATCTTAATTTACAAATACATGTAATAGATTATTGTCAAATTACGGATCTAGTGCATTGAAATAGAAGTAGAAACAAACCCAAATCGTATGAGACAATAGACCATGTACATGTATGTAAGAAGTCCATGCATGCTTATTTACTTATTTTCTTCTCAACTAAATGTATGCTGTATTTTATAACTGAGTATGTAATAAACATATTAATACATACCCTTTTCCACATCACATCCTGTATCAGCCCGAGACACCAATATCAGCCAGAGGGCCGAAGGCCGAGGGCTGATATTGGTCGAGGGCTGATACAGGATGTGATATGGAAAAGGGTATGTATTATTCTCTATATATTAGAATTTTGAGAAAATTGTTTTTAAAAAATGCGCCAAATGATAGCACTTGTGACGTAAGAGAGGTAACTCTTAACAAATCATGTTTTTAAAAAATGGACGATTATTTGCTTTGACAGTAAGACAATACAAAGTTTTCATGTAATTTCCCATCTTTAATTTAATATATATCGTAAACAAAACAAACAGTTACTATAAATCTCAGATTTACAAATTGTCCCGATTTGTTGAAGAAGTTGTAACACCGGTTCGATCCAAAGTGAAAGTAGAATATTTTTTAAAGTTTTTGACCTTTTTAAATCTTCGTTATCTAATGTGCTTCGAAATGAAATGTTTCAAAACACCAGAACTATTCTTTTTAATGACTAGACCATGCAGGTAAATCTTTTTCTATATGATTATTCTACGATGGCCGATATCAGCCTGTACATATTTCGACTGCTATTGAAATTTGTACATCTAAAATGTACATTGACATGTACATTTTGCATTGACAGTGCACACTTTATGCTCTTAACTTTTGTCTGTACATGTACAAAATGACAAAAAGGCAAATGTCAAAACGTGAACGGTTGAAACACATATGCTTCTGATTACAATTCCTGGTCGGCGAAAAACGATTAAATATGAATTAAATTGGACAAGGCACTGAGAAGATTAATTTTGCGATAAAAAGGATGAGAAATATTAAAAGAAAATGTAAACATTCTTGTGAACATTAAAACTAATGATAAAATTTGTCTTCTTTTACTGAAAAGAATTAAATTCCCATAGATTAAAATCACCTTCCACAAACATTTCTTGTTCAATGAATTGCCCCCATCCAACCCAGAAAATTATGATTATATAGTTTACACTACTTTTTGATCAAAAGTAAAGGGAAGTTGTAAAGGACATTTTATGATCGAGTAAGAGTCTAACCATAATATAACGTAAGATTAAATTGTGACCTCAACTGTAACCTTTGACCATCATTTTAAAAACTGTAACATTGCGTTTCATACAGTATTTAGTAATTAACCATAACACAATACCTTTTTTAAACAACAAATAGGGGTGGGACGATATACCGATACACCGATACGTACCGATATTTTCCTCTAAGATACGGTTTACGATACAAGCATCCAAATATCGGTACGAAACGATACACGAACGACCTATCCAAAAATTGAAAATGAAAGTACCTGTCCTTGGAAAATGGCGGCTTGTATGAAGCGATGACAGTCTACTGTGTATGTGAAAGACATCGGACCGTCGGACCTAACCGATGTGTAGTGCCTCTAAGTACCTGTCCTTGGAAAATGGCGGCTTGTACGAAGCAAGAAGATGATGTTGATATTGAAAACACACTGCAGAACTAATAAGTTGTTGATTAGGGGAAAACGTTTTCACTTTTAAGCAGCCTCGGATGTAAAGCGTGCAAAATACAAAAAGAATCGTTTCCAGACCATTTGATGTAATTAATTGTTAGTCCATCTCTGTAATTTTTTTGTAATCCCAACTTTGCTACAGACTTTCAGCAATTAATAATTATAATGTAAATGTGATGTTTTTTAAATGAATTTTTAGTCAATGTTCTTTGATGAACTACACAACTATTTGTAAACAACTTTATAATAGACATTTGGTAATAATAATATCTACAGAACAGAACAGAATATTGTATTTCTAATTTAGAGCCTAAACATGTGTTATTGGTTTTGAAAAGTTTTAGTCAATGAAATTGATGAACTTCAAGTATTAATTTCAAAGCACACATGATTTGATATAGAAAAAATTGATGATTTAATATCAAGACAAAAAATCAAATAAAATACTAATTTTTTAAATAGTTTTATAATTTATCATTATATCGAGATACGTATCGTATCGTGCTAATATATCGAGATACGTATCGTATCGCAAGATCTGTGTATCGTCCCACCCCTAACAACAAAAGGTCTTAAGTGTTTTCGACTTTGCATCTTACAGGTGTATACCACGTCTATGTCCCACCCCGAATTGTGTTATCATTGCTGGCATAGTGTTTTACAAAACAAATCTTGTTTTGATATTAATTGTTCAACTTTTCCCCGTTGTACACTTTCATTCATATTTAATGGTTTTTCGCCGACCAGGAATTGTAATTAAGAGCATATGCGTTTCAACAGCTCACGTTTTGACATTTGTCTTTTTGCCATTTTGTACATGTGCAGACAAAAGTTAAGAGCACAGTGTACACTGTCATTGCAAAATGTACATGTACAGAAAAAAGTTAAGAACACGAAGTGTGCACTGTCATTGCAAAATGTACATGTCAATGTACATTTTAGATGTACAAATTTTAAAAGCAGTCGAAATTTGTACAGGCTGATATCGGCCATCGTATTATTCGCCGTCAAGCAACATCTCCAGAAACATCAAAATAAAGAAAGATAACTCTAATTTTGTTACGACAAATATTATATATAAATATTTTGACTGAAAAATATCTAAATATTTGTTCTTTTCTTTTGCTTTAGATATATGATATAAACAACATCACACCACTGTTTTGATCTCGGCCCTGGTATCAGCCCGAGCGGTTGGTATCGGCCCAAGCCCGGAGGGCGCGGGCCGAGACCATCCGATCAAAACAGCAGTGTGATATTCTATATATCTCCATGTATTTCACGTAAAAAACTAAATCATTCATAATTATTCACATCAAAACATACGTCTATTAAACAATTTATACAGCCATTCAACACAATAAATAAAAGTCAAGGCTATTTGACATCACAGGCAGCTGCTTTTTTAATAAAAATAAAAATGGAACTTGTAAATTTACTCACCTTGTCTCTGGTCATTAGCAAAATTATTTTGTTAGCAAACATTCTGATTGTACACATAAAATACTAATTCATTGTTCTTGATTCAACTGTTTAGAAGCGTTTACTTGTACATCCAAATCTTTTCCTGGATATTAAAAAACAACTTTTACATTTTTAAAAAAAATGTTACAAAAAATGAAAATAAATTCTTACCATGGTTCAAACAATTGCATTTATCTTCTGTTCGGATCTTTAGTCCTTCATCTGTTTGGCTGGGTCTCCGAAGATGGTTTTATTTTATAGTCTGATTATCATATAACGTTCATTTGATATCGTATGGACGTTGAGAGATTCCCCAGATGGCACTGAACTTGTTTTAGGAAACTACTTTTTTTTTTACACTACAGTGTATTCTTTTATATTGTTGTTGTATTCCTCTTAATGAACATTTTTTTCGGAATCTCAGACATCTGTCACGTGACCTTTCATACGTGTCAAGAAGTAATTTGAATAAAATAAAATATATTTAAGTCTTAAAGGGGCATGGACACAGTTTCAAGTGAATTTTTTGTTTTTACCAATTTTAATGTTTACAATTCCTAACTAACGCAATTCGAATGATCAGCAAAAAATCAAACATCATTTGTTGATTTACAAAGGAAATACAGGACTTAGTATTCTTCATAATGTAAACAAGGCTCGTGCCTTATTTATAACAAAACGAGATTCAGCAAATCATTAGAAAATGTCTAATTCATTGTGTTAGAATTAACTTCTTTATTGAAATAATTTGCTTTGAACGAACACATATATCAGCATGTTTAACCCATGTAAACAAAAACATGGCACAAGCCTTGTTTACAAAACAAAGGTTGGGAGCTCTAAATCTGTCTTGTATCTTGACAACTGAAATTCAAAAGTTTGATGATCATTAGAAATACCTTAGTTTTTGTAAACATAATAATGAATTGAAATTTTTGGGCTGAAACTATGTCCAGGCCTCTTTGATTATATAATTGTACTTGATAATCACATTTCGATCATATTTGTGTGTTTTAAACTACTCTTTATCCTGTACAGGGTCCGCCGTCATAAAACATACATTCTGAGAATGTTCTCAAGACTGAGAAGTTTTTTGAGAATTCTCAAAGTTTTATGACGGCGGACCCTGGTGAACACATGTATAAGATTCATTTTAGAGGGGGGGGGGTGCTCTCCCAACTTTTCCAAATTTAAAGATTTGACCCTACCCGAGAGATTAAGTTCCAGTGGCACCCTGTTCCCAGCAACAAATAGAAGATAAGGATCTTTAAGATCTAAAATGAAAATGCAATGGGCATGCATCTTTATATAGATACCTTAATATATAAGCATATAGTCTTAAATAAGAAACACTCTTTCAAAAAAAAAAAAATATGGCGTCACTCTAAAAAATATATTACATTAATTAATTTGATTAAGTAATTGTTTTTGGACATAAAGCATTTGAGAGGAAAAAAATCTTCTCTGGAAATTATAGATAACTTTGGATTACAGTGTCTTGAACGTGAATATGAGCTTTGAACTTAATTATAACTATTGGTTTTAAAATTCAGAATTCCTAATAAATAAAAACCAAACAATTACATTCTTGTTGGAATACTCGGACGAAGGGTTTCTTCCCAATTAGCCAACATTTTGAAAAGTCCTGTTCCCACAAAGAAAAGGTTTAAGAATTAGCCAAATAAAAATTTTCGTAAAAAAAAATATTAATAATAAAATAAATAAATTAATAAATTAAGAATTATAAAATATAATCATATAAAGTTCAAAGTTCCAGAAGTTTTAATATAAATATGGTAAAAACAATTATATTAATCTGTTTTTTTTTAAAATTGAAAGTTAAATATTTGATAAAAATATTGAAAATTAATTAAGAAAAAAAAATACTTCTTTGATACTGTTAATATTTTAATGAGGAGTAAAGAAAGAGGCTTGATCGATCATTTACTAGAACAACGCTACTAATGTTATTGTGATTTAAATTCAAGACACGTGGTTTAGGTTTACCTATTCATAGGTTATAGGGTAGAACGGGTTTTAAAAATAAAATTGGCAGTAAACAGGAAATTGCTATAGTCTGTTTCTTCTGAAAACATGTCCTGTGAAAAATGTGTTTCCACACCTTTCTGAAAGACTTTAATGATTTTCAACAGAAATGGGTGGCTTAAGGGGGGGGAGGTAAATCCTAATAACTATATCTTATAGTTAACTGCATAAATTACAGCTCATTAGCGACCGATACACTGGTAAAAAAATGTGTAATATCATCTACACTGAAAAAACCTTTGTTAGCCGTATATGGCTATTGCTATTAACGCGCACAGAGGATCTTACCACGAGCAACTGACCAATTGTTAAAAATTGATTGAATACGTTTGCGCCAAATACATGTTTACATGTTACTTCGAACACGTTGGTTCAGGTCAATCTATGATCAAGTCAATGGAGTGCAAAATAAAAAAAAAGTTCTTATGAACAAAATGCAAACATTAGAAACTAAGAAAAATATCATGGGCGTTTTTAATTTGTTGTTAACTAGAGAAAAATATGTTTAATAAAATGTATACGTAGTTAGTGTCAAGTTCAGAACACCAGCACTTCAAGGGTAAGGAAAACGAGCAGCTTCTCGTATGCATTTAAATGGACAAAACTTATTTTACATAACTATACTCGTGATCACATATGTTGGCCAGGGAATCCACCTGGCAATTGTATTCACCGATAGTACAATAAAGGAATTTATCAAGCGTAAAATTCTTGTAGTATTCGTATAGTAACCCATAATGCAATTCTCATTCATCTGATTTGTCAGTTAAAGTCACATTGGTGCCTCATTTGCTAATCTGACGCCAAAAAATATAGTCCCGGTTCCCATGCAAAATATTTGTCAAAAAAGAATTTTTAATTCCTGAAAATTGTATCATAGAGAATACTTAGAAATAATTTAAACTTGAATGAATTCAAGAAAGATCGATTAAAGTACATGTCTACAGAATGATATTATTGGGTGGTGAAAACTAAAACGCAACATAACTTTTCTGTTTACAACGTCTCCACGTGCTAGCCACTTCCTAGCCACATTTCCGTGAATAATTTACCCTATCTCGCTGAAGTCTCGCTAACTCTCGCCAGAGCCACTGTCAGAACTACTCTGAACTGATCGGGTCTTATAATTTGCAGAACACCGAAAAATAAAAGGTTCCGAACACATTAGTAGGGGTGTAGAACCCGATACGTATATTTGTAAGGATTTTTATGAAGTTTCGGAATCCAATATAAATATCATAATGGTAATTCAAATTCATTTTGATTATTGAGAATATAAAAAATATGCAAAACTGATATACAATATCCATTTTGATTTTCTCCATAGAAAGGGAGATATGGGTATGTTACTCCTTCTTTTTACAAAATAACAAAGGTCATTAAAATTAGTTGATCTCTCTTTTGACTTTGTCTCACTTTCCAGTAACACATTAGTGTGACTAGATATGTAATCTTCGGACAACCTCTCCAGTTATAAGACACTGTGTAGATAAACATCTCCTGCAGTGGTTGTAGCCCCTCCTGAGAGAAGTGTCAATGCAAAACTGACACTTTAATGACTCTGCAATAAAGTCAAAAGAAGTGATACTGGTTGATCAAATGTGATATGTGGGAAAGGAGTTTTAATCGAAACATCAACTACCTGTTCTGTTATAGCAAACTGTCTCTGTTTGGTGTAATTTACGTCAGAACTCAAGCATAGATGTATTCATTATCAGAAACTTATGGAACGCCAAATTAACATATATTCAAATATTTGGACCTGTTTTCAAATAATTGCACCTATCTTCAAATGAAGATAGGTACAATTGCATTAAAGATAGGTACAATTGAATCAAAGATAGGTACAATTTAATTAAAGACAGGTGTAAATAATTAGACCTATCTCTGAATAATTATACCTAGGCACAAACGAATTATACCTATCTTTAATGGAGTTACTGTTACACCTATCTTTAATTCAATTAAAGATAGATTCAATTGAATAAAACCTATCTCTAATTCATTTGAAGATAGGTATAATTGATTTAAGGATAGGTACAATTGATTTGAAGATAGGTTTATGTTGTTGAAAATAATGAACGCTCCTTGGAGACAATATTGAACATGGAGGGAAACGCACAGAACCTACAGAGCGAAGACAACGAGGATGAAAGGAGAAATAAAGGTAAATTCAAAATGTGAAAAAAACATTATATACGAGTAGTTATTAAAATACACATGTATATCAATAAGTGAGCGAAAAACATATACCGGAAATGACGTATGATAAAGGGAGTAGTTATTATTGCCAATGTCTCAGAAATTAAAGATAGGTTCAATTCAAGTATACCTATCTTTAAATCAGTGATATCTATCTTCAATTCATTGCATTTGTACCTATCTCCAAATCAATTGTACCTATCTTCAAATGAATTAAAGATAGGTATAAATGAATTGTACCTATCTCTTATTGATTTAAAGATAGGTACAATTCATTTGAAGATAGGTACAATTCGTTTGAAGATAGGTATAATTCGTTTGAAGATAGGTACAAATATTTGAAGATATGTTAATTTGGCGTTCCATAGAAACTTTCTGTTCTATTATTATCAGAAGCCACATGTACTGACAGTATGAATGATATAAAATGTTTTGTTTCAGTAGTGTACGGAAGCCCGACGGCGTAAATAGTACAGAAATAGTATGAAAGTCTATTAGTGAATATGCTGTAGTACAGTATTTCTGAAGTTTCTCATTCAGTTAATATTTGTTTGAGATCTGAAGATGTAGGTTTTATAGACATGCTTTGGAAGACCCCTCAAAATATTTTGTAAATATTTTTATGATTTTAACGATTCTTATTATACAACTGATTTTTTTCCCGTAAACTCCAATATGCAAACAAAGGAATTGACGTGGTTAATATAAGTAAAATTCTTAATCACAAAGGGTTCCAGTCCACCATTTTGTAAGTTGAAGACAGTAAGATGTAGTTGAAGACTACACTTTGTATTTCACACAAATATACACCCAAACTTTTTAACTACAAGACAACTTTACAGAGCCTAGATATGGAATATTTGAAATATAATCCTCCTTCCTGTTCATGCTCTTCTTCACTCTATAACTACACGTACATGTATACTTTTTATAGCCTTGCTGGGCACGTTATTACTGGTAATTTTAATAGATAGCTAATAATGAGGATTTAAATCATTAGTTTTTAAAGGGCCAAAATGTTAGAAACCCCAAACTTTATCTGGTGTCATAATTTCATAAATATATGGATTCTGTGGAAGATTTCACAAGACGATGGGTCAGACATAAAAAAAAACAACCTTGAAACGTTGTCAGAATGGATTGAATGTATCAGATATATATGTTCCGATCTCGTATTAAGCGTTTGGGAGGCAATATGAAAACCATCTATCCTTCTGCGCTAGGATTAATAACCTTTTTAATAGATTCTTAAGTTTAAAAAATCACTTTAGGCATTAATTATTTACTTAACTTTCCTAAGTTTTACTTAAATTTGGTAGAATACTTTTAGTATGATTCATTTAATTCAGTGTATTGACTAATATATCTATTGGGCTCCAATCCTTACAAAGATACATCGCGGTTTCCAATAAATGTATTACCAAGTCTCTTTTTTCTTCTTACTAAAATATTTACAATGAAGGAGTAACTAAGGAATACTGTGCAGCAATATACAAGTCAAGAAGTAGTGTTCATCAGATTATGGATACTTTAAAAGATCCAAGGAACTATTGGAAAATTTGAAAGGCAAAATTTTACTAGAATCAAAAACATAAAAAAAAATTATGACTGTTCAACTCTCTATACAACCATTCCAACGATAAACTTAAGTCCAGGATTTTTGACATCATTTACAGCTGTCCCCCCTAAAAAATGGAAATCGTAGATGCATAAACCTTGTCATTGGTCATTTGCAGAAGTGCTTTGTTAAGAACATTCTGATTGTACACACAAGTACTCTGTTCAGTTGAATTTTAAGAAGAAGGTTGATCTTCTGTGATTTATGTGATTTTTGAACACCATGTCTTCCAACAATCTCCCATGAATGGGCACCCATTGATCCCCGTTATTAGTAGACCGCCTTTTGTGTATTCATGTGAATTTATTTAAAATCTTATACATAAGAGGAAGAGGGGAAAAAACTTGCTGTGACCAATAACCCGACTTTAGGATGAAATATATGGAGATAAGGAACAGTATTCATGATCAAAAATACATAAAACAATACAAAATAGGAGCAGAGCAAACACAGACCTTTAAAACATCGGAAGTGGGATCAGGTGCCATGGAGGAGTGAGCATCCACTGCCGACATATCGACGGGACGACATTTTATATTTATTACATGTAACAATGGTTATCGACATGATTAATCTCAGTGAGTTTGAAATTAAAGATATCACAGTCTGCCAAATGTCTCATGTATAAACATTTTACTAGAAAAAGACAATGGAAACCTAACAACAAAAATTTGTGATAAACGTGATGACTTCAACTATCAATCGTCACTTTCCTTACTTACGTAGGAACATACCCTTGTCACTGCATACGAAATATACGGAGATAACAAACAATATTCCAGCTCATATGGGGTTTATGTCTCTCATCCAGCTGATTCGATACGCTAGAGTATGCTCTACATACGAACTATTTACGAACAAGAATATCAACAGTCTTGTTTAATGTCGTCATTTCGCAAGTTCTATAATTGATACAATGAGCTTGACAGCAAATATAATTTATCATTAAGTCAAATGCTGAATGACGTTTTTCATACTAATTGTTAGGCTATTATATAACCTTTAATTTTTTTGACGGATTTATCCGTTATTTCCCAATCATGACAAGGAGCACATAGCGGATGTGAGTAACCAGTCGGCAGGGTATGCTAACTTCACCATGGCACCTGATCTCACCTCTGATGTTTTGGAGGTCCGTATATGCTTTGCTCCTATTTTGTATTGTTTAAATTGGACTTTTGGGCTTGAATACTGCATTTTCGTTATCTTCATATATTTCACTATAAAATCAAAACTTTTGTTGCATGATAAACGATAGTAATCTATTTTGATTAGTAAATTCTTCCTGATTTTCTTTCCAAATTATTCATATGAATGATTAAAAAGCTATAAACCTGGTCGGTTCTACAAGTGATCCGATATAATTCTAAAACTGTTAATTAAGTATAGTATACTAAGTACAGACTAAAAAATGCATATTTTGATGTAACTGTACCATTTTGCGACCAAATTCAGTCGTTAAAAGCAAACGATGACCCTAAGGAGTGTGAATCATATAATATAACGCGTGATCGTCTTAAATGATTAAAATAAGTAATATTTCAGGAAGAAATTCGTCCATCATAACATTTTCATATACTCCGCGTTTATCACATTGTTTTCAGTTTAATGCATCCCAAATCGGTATTCTTGTACTGCAATTGTAATTTACCCAGGAATTATGGCCATTAAAGACAGCGTACAGCAGAGGCATGGCATTAATTATTAACAAGACGTCATCCTTAAATAATGGTGTGCGGGATATGGGATTTGATTGCCAGACAAACTGGATTCTTGAGGTTTGAAAATCACGGGGATGTCACCGTGCAAACCTGGATCCCCTAAAGTCAACATGGGTAAGTATATTAATGACTGTTTCTATACATAATTTGTGGAAGATACATAGGGTTTCTTTACAGATTGAGAAATGATAAACATATTGTCATTTAGATTTTTAATCAAAAATTAAAACAAGTACGCGACTATTTGTACTTATTTTAATTTTCAAACAAAAATCAGTAAATATAACAGTATTCAAAGATCGAAGATAACTTGCGTTTTTCGAGAAATGATTAAGATTTTCGAGTGAATACCACTTGAGAACAAACGTGGGAGGGACTTGTGATTGTTTTCCTGAATTTGTTGTGTTTGTATCTGGGACACTTGGGCTGATATACTAAATATGAATCAGAAATGGGTATCGACTTCCTTTAATTTGTTTTAAAATTTGATTTGAATTTTAAAAAATATGAGGTTTGCAGGTATATCAGGATTTTAAAAGCAGTAACAGTAAATATCAAGCAGTTAACTTATTTTTTGTATATTGAGTTGAATATTGATCGCTTAAGTCTGATTTTCCGTTTGAACTAAGAATAAGATTATATAAAGTTATAGCTATACATGTATATGGAATTTATGTGTTTGAATCTAATCGAGATATCTCCTTCATTTGTATTTACTAAGTTGAAATACTGTATGCAGATGATCAGTATCAGAGGTTTAATGATGATGGCTTTCAAATTAAATCAAACTCTGATAGCTCCCCTTAAACAGAAAGTAATTCTAGACAAAAAAAAATTATTAAGGTCTTATTAAAAACCCAAAAGTAGTGGGTTGCCTCTGTTTTGGTCTATGAAATCTTAACCTAAGTCAAAACATTCATGATATTCTATAAAATATTGTAGAAGTCAAGCGGACTGAATTATAAAAATATATTAAAAGTACATGATCTGTCATTTCCAAAAAAATTGTCGTTTTCAGTACACGTATCATCAGAAAAAGGTGTGACAGGTTTGTTTCTGTAACAAAGAAAATTTGTCTAATACAAAAATAGTTTATGATAATACCATGTTTCAGAACTTGTCATTTTGTATTGAATGTACCGGTAAATTCAAAATTTACAAAATGACATATCAATGATCACATAAGGAAGAAATAGAGATGTAAGACTACACTATATAAAACCGTGCATACTTTAAAAGAAATTGAATCGTATATAATTTTGAATTTGTTTGACTGTACTTTTGGATTGTACTTGTACTGTCTGATTGAGCTAAAATTGATTTTTCCTGAATTTTTAAAATCAACTGCTTACATCCAGAAGTGGCTTTGCCGTATAGCGTGATCGCATGCCATAAAGACAGACTTGTCTCAACAAGAGAAGGGAATTTCTCCAAATAAGTATCCAACAAAAAATACAGTTGATATAGCTACAAAACATAAATTTATTTCCGTTCGTTTTCCTTTCAATCAAAATCTGAAATTGTTATTGTAAAATGTAGTTGAAATTCAGTTTTTTTTTTCTAAAATATGACAATTAAGAGAAGAATTTGGTTCTTAGATAGAAGGTTGCAAAGATATGTAAATTGAAAATTGGCTTTTCAGTACTGGGTACAGGTGGTAAAATTGAGATATATTTAATATGTCATCAAGCCCAACAATAAATTATATGAAGAATTTAAACTAAAGTCAATAAATTTAATAATTTTAACATTTTTGCATGTATAGGAAGCGCGATTTTTCTCAACAAACCTTCATACCAGAATCGGAAAACAAAGACAACGATAAGTCTCTCTCCATCAACCGTCCAGGCAATTTATTCGGCGGATGTAATGACGTTTTGCTTCCTTCCTTAGGAAATACAAGTATCTACGTACTTTACTTTTAAACTAAGTTCATCAACATCACAATATTAATTGCCTATCCGTTTACTATGATTCACGCGAAAAAAGGATAAAAAATGAAAATTACTGTCTGAAGTCCTAATGGCTTCTATAGCTGGTCACGCAAGCCAAACCTTTAATTTTTAATGAACGTAAAGGGAAATATGTGCATGAGACTGCTGAGTCAATGTAGTTGAAGTTGAAAATTGCATAAAAAATTACTTTTATTTCCCAAAATATTAAGTGGAAACATTAAGTGCATCTTAATATAAACTGTCCATGTTTGTTGACATTTTATCAGATAAGTGCATCTTGTACATGTAGCTACTGTAAAATATGAATATGATTATACATATAAGAGAGGTATCATTTTATTTTTTTTTTCAGAGGGCGTTGAAGATAAACATTCTGCCTTTGTTAATAATTCCAAAATTCTTATAGAATCAACAAAAGAAAAATTAAACCAAGTGCAAGGGATGTCGCACGAACTACGTAATATAACCAGTCAAATGACTGATGACCAAAGTGAATCGAACCAGGAATATATAGCAACCGAAAAAGAAGAAAAGAAGCAAGCAAAGCCTAACACACAGATAAAAGTGGTTGTTCCAATTTGTACTGATGTAACAGAAATCTCTCACAAATCTCATTCCAAGCGAAAGCATCACAAAAAGCCAACTCCACGTGGAAAAAAGGTAGTGGACGAGAGTTTATCAGCGCTCACGAAAAAATACGGCAGCAGGCATAAAACAGGAAAGAAGACAACTGTGCTTGATCCTATAAAGTATTTACAGGAGCTAGAGGAACAAGAGAAA
>NW_026927813.1:0-31148 GCF_032062105.1 Saccostrea cuccullata
ATTTACTCTCTATCTCTCGAACCCCTCGATCTCTCAAACTTTTCTTGCGGTCCCTTGAACTTCGAGAGATCGAGAGTCACCTGTATATGTTTCAAGGCTTTTTTTCTATTATTTGGGCACATTTTGGCCTTTAATTGCTTTTTATTTTTACGTGTATTACTTTATAAAATTCAATGAATATTTTTTTATAATTTTGAATACTTTGTTACCGTAGTAACGTATGTAATAGTTGATTTACCAAACATGTTTATCGTGCATTTGAGACATCTGATCTTCGAATTTTGGAAACAGTCATTGCCAAGTGTTTGCTTTGTCGCAAATATTAATTACGGGGCTCTAAACATGTTAAAAAATGCCATTTTTCGAAATTTAAGACATGTTGCCATGGTAACTATAAAACAAAGCAACCAATTTTTGCCTGATTTCAGTTAAGGGTATCAATGACTTTTTTCATAGAAAGTTTGGAGAAATTCTGAGACTATGCGTGCAACAGCTCCTATATAAAATTTCAAATCATTACAGAGAATGGCTCTTAAAGTGTCTTTTTTTAAAACAGACTTAGTGTTCATTTTGTTTCATGCATTAATTGGATAAAAATATTCGAGGAAAAACGTCAAAGATGTATTTTTTAATTAGACACAAATTCTAGTTCAAAAAGGTCATATTAAATGTACTATAGCGCCAAAAGAAGCATATTGACCACCGTTTTTTGATTTAAATTTTAATTAAACTATGTATGTATAAACTAAAAAATATACTTGATAAAAAAAGTTTAAGACTTTAAATATCAGGATCGAATGTCGTTAAAACAAGCACTTTGAATTCATTTTTGCTCAATGGCATATTTAGATATTCCCCAGGTCTATGCCAGTTTTTTCCCCAGGGGAATGAAACTTTATAGCATGTTAGAAAAAGAAAACCACCCATGTCGACTCATTTGGATATTTCAAATCAAATTTACTATGAAACTTTAAAGACTTACAAATTGGTGCTAAAGTTGCATTTCTTAAGGTGTAATATTGTATTATCGCATAAGTGAATTATTGGCATTTTTAAACGATAGGTTTTCATATAATTGTTTTTCTTTTCTCAGTTACATTTATGTAAAAAAAACGTAATCTTTGTCTCTGCCCTACTTGGACATACCATTGCCAAAATACATCAACAATTAATTTTAAAAATATAATTAGTGATGTATAGTTTATTATACGAATAAAAAAAATGATGCTAATTAAACGTTAGATAATTCATTGATATACTCGTATCTTAAGCGATTTCATTTTTATGGTGCTAGTCCACGAACTTTCCGAACAACCCTCCTATAAGATGCATCTTATACATAAAAGTCACAGAAATTTAAGCTTGTGATCAGTTTTTCAGAAGTGAAAACCATCTTAAAATTTACGAATTTCCAGCAGAATTAAGAAAACTTTGGAAACCGCTCAACTTATGCGTCCTCGTGCCTCTATTTAACAGGTCGAGACCACTAGATTTTTTGACGTCAGAATAAATTTGCATGTAAATTAGCTAATATGTTTACTTTACCTACTGCTGAATGAGCCGCAATGCATTGTGGGCTACTACAAGTACCTAGCTGTGTTGAAAATTAAAGGCAACTTGAATTATCCCTTGGAAACTTATTTTCAATTCTTTTTTGAAATTTGTGAAAGAAATATTTAAAATGATGCATAATCTTTCATTTTTATGCTCACATTTACAAAATATGCTTTATGAAGCCTTATATCAACTTGTAATACATCGGCCTAGTATACCTTTGTTCAAAGTGCTACATGTATCGTGTCGATAAAACACTGAGTTTTATTCACGTGATATACGTGTACATAGCTTTCGCAGGTAGTATATAGGTCCTTATTTTTAGACAGCAGGAGAAAGTGTACAATTATTATTTAACCCCTCAATATTATCAGAAAGTGTTTTATGTATATGCAAAAGTCAAAGCGTTTGTACGATATTCGAAGCAACTGTTAATCATCTAAAACAACTCCAATATTAAATGTGAGCATGGAGCAGTGTCTTCAGAATATAATCTTTCAATTTCGGTCTAATAAAGTTATAAAGAAGCTGTATAGTTTTTCCGGTGACGAGTTAAATTTTGTGCAGTAAACCGACGAAAACCACGTGTAGCCATTGAATCGTAAACACGTGGTAGACTGTTATGCTTTGGGACTCTTTCACTTGATTGGAGAACGGGCGTGACGAAGACATCGTCACGTGTTGAAAATTGCCTTCCATATAAGGTAGTGGTCTCGACCTGTTTAAGCTTTCAATAAAAATTATGGGTTTTTTTTTACAAGAATAATTTCTTGTTCTTTTAAGAGGTAGACCTTTTAAAAAGACAAATACGTTTAGGAACCAGAAATTCAATGCTATATCAAAGTCTTTATGTTGACCAAAAACCCCATAAAAATCTAACTATGATATGCTGAATAACTTAGTGATTTAACTTCTAGGTAAAAACAGTCTCAATGTAAAAGAAATAAAGTTGTCAATGACATAATTTTATCCTTTATGAAAGTAAACGGACATTTTCAAACGTAGTATTGAATAAATAAATGATACGTCAAACAAAACCGGATCTGATTTGTAAGACAATTAAACTAGATGTTTTTAAGACTCGTGGCGGAAATATTTCCCAACTCTGTAACCATTTAAATGCATTTGAAATATTCATGAGAAACCCACTCAAGATTCTTGATAGATAGAAAGAGGATAAATAATATTTTAGCTGCATTTTCTTTAATTTTTAGAAAATTTAATTTTTCCATGAACGTCTGTTTCCCTTACGAATGAATACACACCAAACAAATTTGGATTGAAGTTTGATAAACAATTCATTAAATTCGACACATATTTTTAGAAACTGTTTATCAAAAGCTTTCCTCATGTTGAAACTTTTTTTAATTTTTCCGGATTTCTGAGTGGTGGGGGTTGCTTATTTGGTCAATAGTTTGTCTACTAGGTAGGCGATAACAACAAAAGAGCCAAATTTAACAATACAATTACAGTATTTTCTTCTTTATATAATTCCACGTAGATAATAGGTGAATTTGACTCCTTTTATTTCCCTCAATATGCCTGTTCCCACCAATTTTATGAAGTGACTCAAAAGTTTGTACTTTTTATTCATAATAACACGAGGACAGGATATAAGCAATCAGATCGATAACAAGATCATTCACCTACCAGTCACATCACATTTACCCAAAAACTAATAGATAACGTCAATGTCTTAAAATTTTTTTAATTAATATTATCGGAATGTAGGTTTGTAATTGATTTATTTCATAAATTACGATATACATAATATACTTACTTCCATGAAGTACATCCTTTAAAAAAAATATGTTTTTACATTTTATATATAAAGATGTTTAACATTTCCTCTGATAAAAAAGACAGATACCATATTTAGGACATTAAATTTTACTAATAGCATAAATACATACGTTACACGTTTTGCGTTTTATATTTATTAAGCATGTTAAGTAAAATAGATTTTTGCTGATAGGTTAATCATGTGTCTGATTATAATTTATATACTGCTGGCAATATTTGCTGTTGGAATTGAAAAGGTTTAAAAGTGTTTCGTTTTTGTGTTATTTTCTTTTGACTAGAAACTTTCTGTAAATCGTCTCCACTATAGTATCCATGATTCAGAGGCATGTTTTTATCAACAAATAGAAGTGGTTTGATTATCAAGAAATATACCCCATTCATACGACATGATTTGCATACCTCAGTATATTTTACAAATGAGTAAATTTACTCACATGTGCAATTTCTGTTGTATGAACTGATATTCTCATTTGCAGATTCTGCACAGTTGAGTAAATTTACACCTGGTCTGGACTAGGTGTAGATTAACTTATGCATACACATTGTAGCAAATTAATAGTTCATGTGTTTAAATTGTATCGTATAAACATGCAACAGATTTACTTATGTACGTATTTTGTTCTGTTTAATATATAAATTTTCATTTTAAGTGTTGTTTTGGTTGTGTATGCAATGGAGTGTAAAATATCAGTCAGTAAACATGGTTGATTGATTGATTGATTAATTGTATATTGTTTTACTCCCTCTCGAGAATTCTTCATTCTTACTAGGCACTCAAGGCCATTGAGCAGGGAATGATCTTTTCCTTGCCAGCACCTGCTGCGACACGGAACCTCCGTTTATACGGTCTCATCCGAAGGATCGGACTCCACTCCCAACAAATTGATTCGAACCTGCGACGTAAGGATCAAGTCCTTATATTGCGACTCTATGGAAGACGCACAAACCACTGCGCCACACGCCGACTTGGTGACTATAGAAGGCAAGACTCTTAAAAACAAGGAGCTATTATCCCCATCGAGACAACTTTTTTAATCGGCCAAAACGAGGGCATCTTGAACCTTTCTTGCAAACGTATGTTTATGTCTCTAAAGATATAGAGCTGTGGTCCTAAATAAGTGTCCTGTACGATCAATAAGTAGTGCCCTTACTATGCAAGTTCTTTTCTTGGGAATGCTCGGGAGCTATGATAGGAACATGCATCCCATCAGTCGCTCAGCCCAATTACCATTTAGCTCTTGATGACTTTTTTCTACCTTTCTGTTTTTAATTCAGGGAAGCTACTTATATATAGATTAATGTTACAGGAATTTCAATAAACTAGTGAAAGTAAGCATTCGTAAGTAACCTTTACACCTGATCTCATCATGAATTTCCAGAGGTTCCTGTTAGTTTCCTATTGACATATTTGTATTGTTCAAAGATTTTTGAGATCGATCACTGTTAGATTTTTTTCACCCTTTTCATTCTACTGGAAAATATATGATTATTAATAAAATATTCAAGCAGATATTTTATAATGGCCTCGCACACTTAACATACTGAAGATTTCCCAACAGCAATAATATTTTGAATGGTTCTATTTCTGCCAATAAAAGTCAACTAGTAGATGGCAAGTCGAATTTTTCTATACACCCAACGGTTCTTCTACAATCTTTGATACGGAAGCAAAGACATTTTCCAACAATAAAGCAATATGAACTGTATTTTTGAGAAATTTTTTTTGTTATTTATATGTGTTATTATGATTAATATAATTTGTATATGATTTAAACCCTTGTGATTAATAAAACCAAAGTAAATTGTTTTAATTGTATCAGAAGAAATGTTTTTGTACAATCGAATATAGAGCATTATATAAGAGATCAATAGTGCACAGGACGACAATAATGAAATTTTGCTATAATTAAAGCTTATATATAAAAGTTCTTCCATCGCAAATATGAGTAGCTGTAGTTTATAAATGTTCTTTTTTTATCATTGAAAAAAGTGATTATAAATTTGCAATACAAATTCCCCATGTCAATATTGCAGCTCATGTTGATAATTTTATTACGTTTTGCTTCTTCGAGTTTAATTCTTATACCATTCTTTCTCCCTAAAGTCATTAATTGAGTTGTACAAAGAAATCAGTGAGGAAGATTTAAAAGTTGGTCTTAAAGATTAGTCTTATACTCAAACAGAAAGGAAAAACCCTTTTCTATAAAAATTCACAATTCTGAATCTGTTCATTTCCTTAATCTATGTGAATATGTGAGGATTAACTTACTGTACATAACTCTCGTCTGAACCCATAGCAAATTAACTTTTACTTACCTATGTAGATTTACTTATGTGTAAATTTGCACACATAAGCAACTTTTCGTCGTAGGAATGGGGTATTATTTCCAGGAATTGTTTACTTTATGTTTTTGACAATTGATGGATACATCACAGTTTTCTTGTTGATTTTATATAACATTTATGCGATAACTTCATACGTGTTATGTATTTATTTCATTATATTCTATAATACATATGAGAATAATCTGTATTTTGAAGACTGTGTATAATTTATAATGTATAATTTATCCCAAAAAAAAAACATTCCATAGCATATGATTCTCTTTTGGTCACACGATCCCTGCAAAAACCTTGGCTTTTTACTTGAGGATTTAATACTGAAAACTCACAATCCATCTCTGACTAATGGATTGTGATATATCTCCTGTTGTTTTTTATGGTTTCTTTCAGTCGCAGCCGACTTTTTATTCGTCCTTTTGCTAGCAGTTCTCTGCGTTGCCTTGACTTACAGAAAAAGCTCAATCATGTAACCTTTGTACTTCCTAAATTTGACAGGAATGGTACAAAATGATAACATTAGTTCTCATCTATTCGACTGTCTTCTGTGTTAAAAACTTAGCATTGTTTTAAAGTAACTTTCTGTAATCTAGCATAATGAAAGATATGCCTCATCGAAAAAATTGAAAGTTTCAGACCGTTAATGTAAAACAGTTTTCTATTCACGGCAACTTTATACATACAGTGATATTAACCGCAAATAAAGTTGCTTGCGTATGCTAAAATGTATTGACAATCAAGTTTATTTCAAGATATTTCAAACAAGAAAATATTTCTTTTTAATTATTTCCTGCATCCAACTTGACCTGTCACAGTTGACGTTCTTACTTAAGGCAACATTTCTGCCAGCTTTATGCTGTAACTGCTTTTAAAATTGCACGTGTAGATTTTTTCATTACGTCTTTGCTTACCTAGTGAACAACTGTGAATTCACTATTTTCTGTGAGGTATTTATTTCCGTGGTTCTTAAGGTATAAAATAAAAGACCCATGCATGTATGTCTATCATAATATAATTTCTCCAACTATATTACTATTAAACAATTCTTTAACCATGAAATCAAGTCCTCATACACGAATATATTTTTCTTAAACCTCGAAAATATTTGATGTTAGAGTTTCATAAAGACGATAGCATGACGCTTAATCTCTATTTTTATCATCTGGTTAAAGAACATTACACCCGACTTGTTAACTGAAGGCTTTAACATTGCACCCGATTTGTTTCTTTGTCTCTATGTGCAGATTAAGCATTATTTCAACAAGCCCGAGGACCACTTGCCTTTTTAAGTTAAAATAATAAGTGTGCGATTCATGTGCAACATTAGCTATTCACCATTTAAATTTTAATTTTATGTCATTGAAATTAGACATTATGTATACACAGTAGATAATACAAACAGGATTCGGAAACACGTTTTACAACTTATATTATTTCCTTTCCTTAAAGAAATTTACCAATCTGGGTCTCATTCATGGGCGTCGGAAGCAAGTTTAAAGGGGGGTAAATCGAAAGTGTGTGGGTGGGTGAGGGGGCATATCAAAAAAAAAGGTAAATCAAAATTACCACTGTCTATATAATGGTTAAGCCCCACCCACCCCCCACCCCCCTCCCTCAGGTCTTGACGCCTTTGTCATTTTAACAACGTATTACGATTCTTTTTGAACATCTATCATAAGTACTTTTTTTAAAAAAATTTAACACGCTTAAAAGTATCCTTATAGAATTCTCTGATATATATATATTACAAATGTACGTCTATAAGACTCAAAAGTAAATATAATAATGATGATTTATAGTGTTACATTAACATTTAGAGGCTTATGTATCAAAGTTGAAATAGATCAATAAATTCTTAATAATGTCTTAGAGTTAGATAATTTTTCACTTTGAATTTTAGAAAATTGCTGATTTCCAATTTCATTCAGTTTGAGTTGATGAAGGAATATATATATCAAAATTACATATTTAAAAGATACTTTTGTAGCTAACAAAAAAAAAAAAAACATTGTACAACATCATAACATAACAGGCATTAACTAAATTAAAAACAGAACACCATTCATTGTTAAATTTTAAATTGCAATTTCAAAAAAAAGTTTATGAAAATTTATGACAATTTATATGAACTTCGATAAAATCGATACCTAAACAATAGTGAAATATAGAATACGTAACAGTTAGCCAATCGCTTTTCAGACATTGATTATGGTACGATATATATATCTGGCTGTTGAAAGACCATTTAGCAGAATTTCACAGATTCACGAGAACGCGGCAGATTTGTACGCAACAAAAAAAAAATGAGCAATCAGTGGGTTATCACTTTAATTGTAGGCTTCTTAGCTTTATCTAAAGCCACCATTATTTCTCAAAAATATGCTGCGAAACTTGACTTTAACGATAAGAAATCAAACAATGACCTTTTAGCGGAACATAATGCTCAGTCGTTGACTGAGTGCGCCGCAATGTGTCAAGGGGAGTGCGTGTTTTTTGGTTTTAATCCTAAAATGAAAAAATGCCGTACCCACAAAAAAAGTCTAACGTCTGGTACCTCTGAGGAGGCCGGCTGGAGATACTACTCAGATAACGGTATGTATATTTGGTTTTTTTTTATTCTCTTAGCTTCTTTGATTTTTTAGGTCCTTCTCGAGGGGACAGGATTTTTTTTTTTATCAAGTTTCCTGTATTTTTTTTTTTTTTTTTTAGATTTTTCTAGCATGCCCAAAGATTGCAAAGATCTTCAAGAAAATGGACAAACCATCACAGGGGTGTATGATATATACCCCTACAGAACATTAACCATTCCAATAAGTGTCCACTGCGACATGACCACGATGGGCGGTGGATGGACGGTAGGTTTTTTTTTTTATTTTATAATTAAAAGTACTTAATATAACACACTTTGTTTTGGTGGTTTTAAGGATTTTAGGATTGTATTGTAGTTTATCTCATAAAAAATGGATCCTACGAATGTTCGAAGCAATAAATTGAAATGTAATGTATGTTAATTTTTACAGGCAATTCAGAAACGCGTAGACGGATCCGTGATCTTTGACAGGAACTGGACGGATTATAAGAATGGCTTTGGTTCACCAGAACAGGATGTCTGGATTGGTAAGTGTAAATCGGTTTCAAATAAGAACTTTTTATTCCTTCAAAGTTTTAAGATAAAAAAAATCTAAAGTTAAGACCAGGTAATGTGTGTTCTATGATATTCAGATATCGTGTTTAATTGATATTTCAAATAAAAAAATAGAAAGAAGAATATCATTTAGCGGCATATTCTAATGAGACCAAATTCAGCAATATTGTTTACAGTTATGGAAAATAATTTGATTTTTCATTACGGTAGATTCATATAGATTTTAAAAGAATTAATTGTATTCGATGAACTTTTCAGATGATTTCAAATATATCTTAATACAGGAAATGACGTAATCCATAAATTAACAAAAGAAAACACCTCATCCCTGTATGTGTCCATCACTCTCCAGAATGGTACAACTCTGTATGAAATGTACGATCGATTTTCTGTCTCCAATGAAACAGGAAAATATCAACTCTTTCTTGCAGGACCTGCCACAGGGACACTAGGTAAGTGTATTTATGTTAAGTTCTTAAAATTGGGTTCAAATCACGTATATTATCAATAAGTATTCTTTTCTGTATTGAAAGATTATAAAGTTCTTGAAAAAAAAGAAAGATGTGTTTTTTTTGCAATATATTTATGTATGTTTTTTTGATTCCACGCTAAATAAACATGTTTAATATTACAGAATTTCATTTGCAGATACAATTCATATATTCAGCAGATATTGAATTTGTTATTGTCATGTAGATAAAATTTCTAATTATACATCTTATGTACAAGGAAAAATTATGCAATTTTTTTTAAACAAACAAATCCAATAATTACATTTGTTCAACATTGCTTTTCAGATTGGGTTTCCTGATAATTTTTTATAATTCACATTTTAACTGATACGGAAAAAGTTTACAGTTTCCTTACCAGAGGAATGTAAACAAACTGGTAAGTTAAAATTTTATAATGCAAAATTAATTGTTTTCTGATTTTCAATGATTCACATTTTTTACTATTATACTACTGGAATAAGAAGTTTACAGTGCGTCATTAATCTAAAATGTGTTAAAGGTTTGCAAAAATTTGATGATAAAAAATAATTTGATACAAATGGATAAATATTCAAATACAATAAAAAAAGCTTAAAAAGCCAAATTCAAAAGACCTCAACGCGTTTCACATTTACATTTTTATATAACTAGTAGGAAATCTACCATCTTAAAACATTCACAGATACACCATATCTTATCTCGTTATTTATGATTTACTTAGTATTGCATGTTATACATGTTTGAAGGCACGTTCAATTCTTTAGTTCTGTTTAAAATTATTAAAATCTTTTTTTGAGAACATATTTTCTAAAATTTCAAATGACCTTGGGCAAAACAAAAACCTTTGTCTTTATAATGGTATGCTCTCTGGAGAGTTCTTGTAGGTAAGTGTACATCATAATGAAAAGTGTAATAACGTCTGTTGTTTATTGTTACACTAGAAAGGATGCTATGTGAATTGATGTCATAAAAGTGTTTTGTTGTATATATATTGTATTATTTTTAGAACTCCATATTATCTCTCTATACAGGACAACATTTTGATCCACGTTAAACAATGTATGGCAGACACCAGATTCATCCCACAGAGGCCATACGTTTCAGCTATGTAAGATTAATGTGATGTAAATTAATAACTCCTGGTGTTGTTATTTTCTCTTTGTGTGTTATATATTTTCTCTAATGATCTGCAGAAATGCCAGTATGGTACCTATATAGGAAATCCGTGGCATTTCTATCACTCTCTGCTAAAGAACTAAATAAATATTATCGCTTCTTCTCCAGCACCTAAAATGTATACCTTTAGTTCCTATTAGAATTACTTCCAGTAATGTGTTACATTATTATTGTCAATTTAGATTAAAAAATATATAAATCAATTAATCTTAACAGTTTAAAAAATTTGTGAAAATTCTTTTTGCACCTTCTTGATTTTACAGTATAACAAAAATATTACAAAGCTTTGTCAAAAATGATTTTTTTTTAAAAAACTTTTTTTTAAATTTTCAAGGGATACAATTTTCCTACTACCCCCCCCCCCTCCCTCAAATATAATATTTTTATAATCTTTTAACTGTATACTGTTGATAATGTTAAGAAAGTACTGATGCACACATCCTTAATATCATCAGTATATTTTAATGTACATGTTTGCAATATTGAGAGTGGCTGATTTAAAAATAGTGATCTGCTATTCATTTTTTTTTTGTTGTAACTCTGTCAAAGAATCTGTCATTCTATTTTTTGATAACAAGTGAAAAAATTCATTGTATGTTTTAATTCTTCTTTTACCTAATTTTCAAGGATTTTTTTATAATGATTACCCCTTGAAATGACCGACTTTGTCCTCATTTTGATAGTTTGACACTTAAGGCAGATATAATTGAGACAGAAAAAAGTTTTAGCGCAGGCTGCCGCTGCTAGATTTGACACAGACAATGTGCTATTTTTATTGACAGAAGCACAAGAAGTGTTTTCTTCTTATATCACCACCTTTTATGTATCTTTTGGAATCTGAATACATGTTTTCTTTAACCTAATGATATGTTCCCTTTTAAAAATGTATCGTATCAAAAAAAATTGAATTGTGACACAAGTATTGCAATATGTATCATATCGTGGAGGGGGTGTATCGTTTCAGCCCTAATATCTGGTGTATTTTGTCATAACTACAAATAATAACTTTTTTGTTATTTTGGAATGTAATTTCAATTTGCATATTTATCTTATATTAAAAATAAATGGTTGGATTATTTTTTCATTGCGCATGTTTTCTTCCTTTCTCTCTGTGGTCATCGATGTTGGTAGGATAACAAGTCAGTCTTCTGAATCAAATTGACAATTGTTTCAACAGTCACACGTAATAAGTAAGAATAACAGTATATATTTAATGATTCAATTAATTTATTTTCATCATACCTAAGCAAAATTTTAAGAAGAGTTTAAATAAAAAGAAGAAATTGTTCTTTTACACCAGTAGACTGAAAATGTTGAGATATGTTTGATTTTCTAATTACGACGTTATGGTAACGTCACTGACGTTATGAAATGACTGGAAGATATGCCTACATACCTGGGCCTGTATCTTCTTTGTTTTCAATGATATTTGCATGAAATTTTGAATTTGTGTTATCATTACATTTTATAAAGACAAAAAAATAATTTCATTTTTTTTCTGGACCCTTTTTGTCGTGGTCACATATTATCAATGAAGTATTCTTTTCTGTATTTATAAAGTTCTTGAAAAAAAGAAAATGTGTTTTTTTTTTTATACTTATTTGATTCCACGCTAAATAAACATGTTTAATATTACAGAATTTAATTTCAGATACATTTATACTGTAGATATTGTTTGTTATTTATGTAGATTTTTTTTACATCTTATGAGGAAAAATTATTTTTTTTTAAACAAACAAATCCAATAATTACATTTGTTCAACATTGCTTTTCAATTGGGTTTCCTGATATTTTTTTATAATTCACATTTTAATAATAATAATTTTGATTTTCAATGAACCACATTTTTTGCTACTACTGAATAAGAAGTTTACAGTGCGTCATTACTCTTAAATGTCTAAAGGTTTGCAAAAATTTGATGATAAAAAATATTTGATCGGATAAATATTCAAATAAAAAAAGCTTAAAATGCCAAATTCAAAAGACCTCAACGCGTTTCACATTTACATTTATTTAATAGGAAATCTACCATCTTTAAAGATTCACAGATACACCATATCTTATCTTGTTATTTATGATTTACTTTATATTGCATGTTATACATTTTTGAAGGCACGTTCTCGGACAAATATTAAAATTTCTTTTTTTCATATTTTCTAGAATTTCAAATGACCTTACCCCCCCCCCCCACAGTGTAACCCGTCTGTTGTATATTGTTACACTAGAAAGGATGCTATGTGAATTGTGTAGTGTTTTGTTGTCTTGTATTATTTTTATCTCTCCGTACAGGAAACAGCACGTTAAACAATGTATTTCAGACGTACTTCAGTATTAAGATTAAAGTGATGTAAATTAATAACTATTATCTCTGTTATATATTTTCTCTAATTCTGCAGATACCAGTATGATAGAACCAGGGATTCTAAGGCTGAACTAAATAAATATTATCGCTCTACCCAGCACCTAAAGCCGTCTATCTTAGAAGTACCTCAGTATTATTATTGACAATTAGATTAAAAATATATAAATCAATTAACTTTGTGATTCTTTTTGTTTGATTTTACAGGGGACAGTATGTTAAATACAGGTATTATTTTACCACGATCTGTCTGGGATGTTCTTCTCCACCCAGACAGAGATCACGACGAGTATAGTGGATATAAATCTACTGATCTATTTTAAACAAGTGTCCATGTATATTTTTCTTTTTTAATTTTACAGGAGACAGTATGTTAAACACAGGTTTTTCTGACTACGATCTGTCTGGGATGTCCTTCACCACCCCAGACAGAGATAACGACAGGTGGCCTGGTGGTAACTGTGCTACTTGGTCTGGTTATAGAGGAGGCTGGTGGTTTAACGATTGTCACCTGGCCTTCCTTAACGGTCAATGGTCCCCGGAGACTGTTCTGGCCATATCCCACAGATGAGGGACATCAGTGAGGGGGACCACCATGATGATCAGACGTCATTAGGTAAACATCATTAAATCTTAATATCCATTTTTTTTCTTTTTGTATCACTCTGAAATTTTCAGTTATAAAAGTTGTTTTTTTTTTAATAAAAAAAAAAAATATGTATCATACATTTATCTGTGAAGTATTAATTCAATTTTTTTAAACAGACGAAACATCATCCATGGATTACGGAAACCCCAAAGAGACGATTTTAAATTAATTTTTATCGCTGAGTTCTTTTTTTTAATATTTAACATCAAGTAACAAACAGTAAAAGAAGGTGGTTGAACGGCTCTGTAAAGCGATACTGGATGTATTCAGTAAAAGATGTATTTTATATGTGTTGTAATAAATTTGAAAATAGAAAAATTTCGTTCTTTTTTCCAAACACTGATAAATGGAGATAACTGGACGGAGAATTAGGATGAAGATGAATCAAAAAAATCAAATTTGCAAAACAAGACAAGGAGTTAGAAAAAAATATTCGTTATTTTTTGAAAGATGTTATCTTATATTTTCAACTGTCTTTGCAAATAAAAAGCAAGCTATTATTAATCAATATGTTTGCTAAAACTTTTGTAATTATGAGACTACATCTTTAAAAAATGATTCAATATGTGTGACAAGACATTCTCCTTTATGCAATGTGTATACGATGGTTTATATACTAGTATATCTAAAAATTTGATAGACTACAACTTGAAATTTGTTATTAAATCAATAGGAAAAGTTTTAGGAGCTAATGATCAAAATTCAAGAAAAGTTTGTGAAACAAAGAGGCTTATGATAAATGTTGTCGTTTGCAGGTCAAACACCTGTCAATATAAAGGTAGTTTTGGTGAAACGTTCCTCACAATGAGTTTACCTTCTAAAAAAACCATATAAGCAGCAACAGTTCCGTAATTATGACCAAAGTTAGAGATTTTCAAAAGTAGGTCAAACTGGACAAGGTCAAGGAGTCAATATTAATGATGCCCAAAAGAATTTCAGAAAGAATACACAGGTGAAATATAAAACTCACGAAATAAACCATTCAAAAGTTATCACCAAAGTTTTTTTCAAAAGTTGGTCAAAGTCTGATGTCCAAATGAAAGGATAAAAATATAAAAAGAAAATATTGGTATTCAAGAGAAGCTTTTACCACAAGAAATGAACCGGTAAAATAGTTAACCCCTAGCACAAAATATTCAGTAAATATGACCAAAGTTTACGTTTTTGAAAAGTAGGTCAAATCCCTAAGTTCAAGGTTCAAGGTCATTACTGCTTGTACTCAAGAGAAGGTCTTATCAAAATATAAGCGTGAGGAGTACGATATCACTTGATTTAACCGTGTAATAGCTACGCTAATTAAAATTTTGAACATTTTTAAAAAGTGAGTAAAAAATAAAGGTCACAAGTCAAAAATACTTTTACCCAAGGAAAAGTTTTTACACGTTGAATACACCAGTGAAATATCAAAGCCATGGTTTATATGACCAAGGCTCAAATTCCAAATTCGAAATTGACCGTCAAAATAAAGAAAAAACCTGTGAAATATGAAATTCATAGCTCAAACCAATTAAAGGCTGTAGTCAGGGCTAATTGATCGATTAACCACTTACAGATAAATCAGGAAAAAAAATAACAAACAAACAGACAACTGGACCGACCGTCCTAGGAAAATATATTTGCCCCTTATTTTTTGGATTACGGATAGAAATTTTAAAAACAACACTTTGTGCTAAAATGTTTGTATGTATGGTGCGAGGAGATCCCAGTCAGTTTCCTTGGGAAAATAACGAAACAATATAATGCACTGTCTGTCTTTGTGTATATGCTATTCATAGTTTATTTAAAACATGAGGATAAACCTATCACTTCCGAGGAGACGAATATACAATCCGAGGAAAATTAGATCTCTTCCAGGAGAGGAATATACGATCCGAGGATAAATTAATGACTTCCGAGGAGAAGAATACGATACGTTAACTTAAGAATACTCCATTTAATGATTTAGAAAGTATACCATGCTTAATGAAATTATATAAAAAAGATAATGGTTGCAAATGTTTATTTTAATTAAAAGAAAATGAATCATTATATAACAGAACACTCTTCAGGCTCCAAATAAAATGGAGAATCCACACAAATAAAAAGTTTTAGTCCGTCTTCTCCTGAATAGTACGTGTAGTTTCTCTCAATCAAAACCTTCCGTCGTTATGATAAGTCAAAAGGAGGCCAATGATTGGGTCAACTGATGTCTCGCCCTCATCGTTAGGATTCCAGTTCTAATACGTCACTGGTGTCCAATTATCAAAAATGAGTCTTTCATTGTCGTCAAATGTCAAAACATTGAACGAAATGCAAATGAACCGTTGAGATCAACTTCTGCAGAAAAGGACAAGAAAAAAATTATTTCATCTTAAAATTTAAACACCACCGATACGTTTATGAAATGTTGCTTTAAATCCTGAATGATCTAAAAATTATAAAATTTGATCCGCTGTATCCAAGGTCAGTAGACATTTCAAGGGAAAGTATTCTCATTTTTATGTGTAACAATAGAATATTTTCTAACGAGTATGATAAGCCAAACTTTATTTAATTTGAAAAACAAAGAATATAATGTTTATGAATGAAAATAGAACTGAAAATTTTGATCAGAAATAGATTTCAACCAGATTTAATATGCAGTTTTTTAAAATCAAAATCAAAAATTACTTAAAAGCAAAAAAAATCTAGGATAACTTTTTTACAGAAGTTAAAAATACATCTAATAATTTTTAATGAAATAGTTCAACTTTAATCAAATGTATATTCAAGAAATTTGACAAATTGATATTGTATTCATGTGATAAAAATGAAAAAAAAAAGGAAATATGGAGAAATTCATGCTCAAACCACATTGTAATATCAAGTTATGTGAGTAGATTGTTTAAACCTGGATGTAAACAATTACCATAAAATGTATTTCATTGTTAACCTGATTTACCACTTACAGTTCCCATAAATCAGAAAAAAAATCAAACGACTTATGAAAAATATAATAAACGTTCGCATGACGGCACTCTGCATATTAAAACATTAAAACTATTTTTATTTGATTTACGATACGTGGCAGGAAAATATATTTGCCCCTTGATTTTTTTTGGATTACGGAAAATGAAATTTTACAATGCAGGTGTTTTAAAACACTTGAAATAAGTTTTTGCTGTTAAAAATGTTTTGTTTGTAAATAAAAAATACAACTAAGGCACAAGTCAAAAAATGCACTTTTACCCTTAGGAAAATTTTAACTAATTTTAATAAAACATACAGTTTTCCTTTAAAGCCATAGTTCATTATATATTCCGAAAAAGAGCAATTTACACATTTTGACCATATAATTAATTTAATTTGACCGATTTTTGTGCAAAAAAGAAAAATAACATCCAGAACGTTAAACTTAAGAAACTCCATTTAATTAAGCATTTGGTTAGTTGCTCATTCATGAAGGATGACTCCAAAAAATTATATTTTATTTGAAATGTTCGGCAGTATTGAAAATGAAATTTTTTAGCAAATTTTCCATTCTAGTTGGAAAATGGAAAAGTTTATAAAATTGAATTCTGTTTGTTACAGTTACAGAAATAATATTTTTGACAAGACCATATTTTTTGAAACCTTAGATACCAATGCTTGAATTAACAATGATTTATGATTTAAAGACTTTGATTTGTGTGTGTATTGAATAAAAATTAGTGCTGTTAGCAAAAAGCCTTTATACTTAAACCTATGTATTATAGCTACTCTAAAAATATATGACATGTGAAATAGATAATAACAAAAAATATTTATCTTATGCATCAATGGCTGTTTTTCTAATTTCATGTCCTGGATAAATCCTATCCTTTTTAAGTGGAAAATAAGCTCATTTTCCACTATTTCTTTGATCATACACATGGAATACAATTTGAAAATCCAGAGCTCACATGACCAATATTACAATTTCCGATGATGAATTTTTTCTCTAAAAATAGGAGAGGAATTTTATACACCTGTGAATTTTATCCGAGATTAACATTTAAAGTTTTTATCCTTAAATCAGATAAAAAGGGGGATAAATATATACACAACTTTGTGGATTAAAGATGAAAATTATTGAATACTTTTGATTATTTTTTTGCTAACGTATAGAAAACTTAAGAATATCCATTTAATGATTTAGAACTTTATAAACCATGCTTAATGAAATTATATAACAAAAGATAATGATTGCAAATGTTTATTTTTATATAAAGAGAATGAATCATTATGTAACAGAACACTCTTCATGCTCAAAATAAAATGGAGAATCCTCACAAATAAAGGGAAGTTTAAGTCCGTGTTCTCCTGTATAGTACGTGTAGTTCCTCTCAGTCACCCAGAGCCACCTTTCGTCGTTATGATAAGTCAAAAGGAGGCCAAAGATTGGGTCAACTGCTGTCTCACCCTCATCGTTAGGATTCCAGTTCTGATACGTCACTGGTGTCCAATTATCAAAAATGAGTCTTTCATTGTCATCAAATGTCAAAACATTGGCACGGAATGTATATGAACCGTTGGGATCAACTTCTGCAGAAAAGGACAGGAAAAAAATGTATCATTCTCAAAAACACTTTTAACTTTGTCATACCTTGTTTGAATTAGGATTAATAATATCTTATCTAGGAAGATTTTCACTCAAATTATACAATATGCTTGAAAAAGTTAAAAAACGATAAAACTGGTGATTTTCTTCGCATGCCAAGAGGAAATATCATCTCTTTGTGGAAGAGAATTCTTAGGAGAGATGTTATTAGAAATTTAAAATTTTTATACACTGCAAAAATGTATTTTAAACATTTTAAAATTTTTAACTTCACTCAATTTTGTAGACTGCAAGAAAATCGATAAAAGGTATTAATTTATTATGGTAAAAATTTGGAACTTTAATTTACTATGGCGAAAACTTTAGAAATTTTATTTACTTTGTCGAAAACTTTGGAACTTTGTTTTACTTTGGAACTTTGGTGAAACTTTGTAACTTTGATTTACTATAGAAATAACTGTAACTTTGATTTACTATAGAAATAACTGTAACTTTGATTTACTATAGAAATAACTGTAACTTTGATTTACTATAGAAATAACTGTAACTTTGATTTACTATAGTAAGATATAGTTAACTATAGTTTACTATAGTATTTTTTGTTAGGGTTCCTCGGTCAACATTTAAGCATTGAATTCATATTTTTGGCTGTCTTCGGTACCATAACACACCTGGCCGTGCCGACAAATTGAATACCGCGCGTTAGCGCTGTATGATAAATTTTTCGGCACGGCCAGGTGTGTTATAGGACCGAAGAAAGCCAAAAATATGAATTCAATGCTTATATTAACATTCTCTAATTTTCCTTCTTCATAATTGCTTATTTCGTTAACATTTATGTGAATTTAGCGCCCTTTAAAACTATCGTGGTTAATAGACGTAAAAGCCGTTTGTGACGTGAGATGACGTTGAGTGACGTTGCAAAGTTAAATTACGCAAACAAACATTGCGATTAAAAAAGTGACAAATTAATTCTTAACGCACATTACGTTAATTTCTACGTTAATTTTTCAGGGTTGTAGTTTTTCATTAAATTGAAATAAGACATTTTACATTTTGGTGTTTCTAGAGTATTGAAAATGCATATATTTCCTACTGTGTATTCTAACGCGCGGTGACAAGGTTTCGTGTGTGTTATAGAAATTTGAACGTCGTGGATTTCTAATGAATTTGATAAGGAAAATTATACTGAATGTAAATATAATACTAAGGATGCATGTACAGTATTTTTTTCTAAAATGAATACTTATATGAAGTCAATCATAAAATTATAGCTTATGGTTGCATGTATTAATTATTTTACGCCGCCGTGAATGCTCAAAATTTAACGCAATTTCAAATTGAATTATCTCCAAGAGGTTTGTTTTAGTGCACATACATACCCTAAGATTCCGTTACAATCTATGTGTGGCTCGTACTTACTTAATGAAATTAAAACAGCAAATTATGTGAAAAAAATAATGAGTGCAGGTGTTTACCCTTTTTTATAAAGTTTAGATTTGTTGATGTAAAACTTAACGACATAAATCATGTAGAGTTATCCTTCTTAAAACGTTTTAAATATTAGTTTTAATGGAAAGGGTTGATACGTATGCTATGTGTATAACGGATATTGATATTTGTAAAAGTTTAATATAGATCATTAAGTTAATTTACATTGTGAAAGTAATTAAAATAATTCATAAAGGATTCATCTTTGATTTTAACATCCTGCTATATAAGACAGAGAGAGAGAGAGGAAGAGAGAAAGAGAGAGAGAGAGAGAGAGAGAGAGAGATTGTCTCTGTTTATATAATTCTGTGGATTGTGTCTGTTTGTATTGTATAATTCTTTGATTTTAACATCATGCTATATGAGATAGAGAGAGAGAGAGAGAGAGTCTGTTTATATAATTCCGTTTCTTTAATAATTTTGCTTAAAACTCCACGTAAGAACAATTTCTAGAACGAGGCAAATTATTGACAAGCAAGTTAATGAAAGTTAATGAAACAAGAATATCAGCAATCTCGTTTAAAGTCATCATTTCGTAACTTCTTTGTTCGATACAATGACCTTGACAGCAAATACAATTTTTCAAATGCTGATTGACGTTTTTCATATTAGCTGTTAGTCCATTAATTATATACTAAATTGATGTATTTTTCCGTTAATTTCCAATCATGATAACGAGCACATGGCGGGTATGACCGGTCAGCAGGGGATGCCCACTCCTCCATGGTACCTGATCCAACTTATGATGTTTCAGAGGTCCGTGTTTGCTCTCTTACTATTTTGTATTTTTTCATGGATTTTGATATTGAATACTGCTCGTTATGTCCATATACTATTATTACAATAACCTTGTGATATCAGAATACTACGATAGGTTGGAATACTCTGTCTTTATACTGACTCCTTGTGGTATCAGGTTACTAGGAGAAGTAAGAATTCTCTGTCTAGATACTGACTCCTTGTGATATCAGGTTACTAGGAGAAGTAAGAATCCTCTGTCTAGATACTGACTCCTTGTGATATCAGGTTACTGAGAGAAGTAAGAATCCTCTGTCTAGATACTGACTCCTTGTGGTATCAGGTTACTAGGAGAAGTAAGAATCCTCTGTCTAGATACTGACTCCTTGTGATATCAGGTTACTAGGAAAAATAAGAATTCTCTGTCTAGATACTGACTCCTTGTGGTGTCAGGTTACTAGAAGAAGTAAGAATCCTGTGTCTAGATACTGACTCCTTGTGATATCAGGTTACTAGGAGAAGTAAGAATCCTCTGTCTAGATACTGACTCCTTGTGGTATCAGGTTACTAGGAGAAGTAAGAATACTCTGTCTAGATACTGACACCTTGTGGTATCAGGTTACTAAGAGAAGTAAGAATCCTCTGTCTAGATACTGACTCCTTGTGGTATCAGGTTACTAGGAGAAGTAAGAATCCTCTGTCTAGATACTGACTCCTTGTGGTATCAGGTTACTAGGAGAAGTAAGAATTCTCTGTCTAGAAAATGACACATTGTGGTATCAGCTTACTAAGAGAAGTAAGAATCCTCCATCTAGATACTGACTCCTTATGGTATCAGGTTACTAGGAGAAGTAAGAATCCTCTGTCTAGATACTGACTCCTTGTGGTATCAGGTTAGTAGAAGTAAGAATCCTCTGTCTAGATACTGACTCCTTGTGGTATCAGGTTAGTAGAAAATCATTTCAAAATAAAAATGGCGTGTAAACAGTATACATTTTGAGAATTATTCAAAATTTAGGTTTCAGGCTCTTTTTTGTTGAAAGGCCTGCGGGGATTTAACATCGATTTGTTAATATTCTTTAACTAATATTGTTTGTTTATGAATGAAAGTATGATGAGTGATATATACTTGTGTATGTTAAACTTTGATTGCTGAATTTTGAAAGACATGTCCTTAGAGATGATGTATTAAAATCAGCATTCAAATCTTTTATGGGCTTTTTAGTTATTTTATGAGTTACCTGAGGTATTAACAACATAAAATTTTGAGAGAAGATTTTGAACGTCAAGACGTACCTTAAGACTTTTCTATTATTTAACAATAAGACCTTTTAAGTTTTGAATAGTCATTTATTCTGTATCTTTAATTAAGGTAAATACTTGCAATAAATGAGACACTGTTCTACTTTGTCTTCTTCACAACTGTTTTATAAAGATCACACTGGAAGATCGATTTGATTGATGGTCTCTATACATCACTACACAATTTCCAGGATTCCAAACATTAGTTGAGAAATAATTCAGAAAAAAATCATTAATTTTTACCAACATATGTACACTAAGGAGTAGCATTAAATGTTAACAGACTGTTTAACATGAACCTTCGAAGGAAACTAGAAAAAAATAACAGATAACAATTTTCTATCTGAATATTTCATGAGTTTAAGCTAAATAGTTCATCAAAACTAGCCAAAAAAGGCAAATGGCCCAGCTTCGGTTATTGTTTTGCTTGTCTTGAACTGAAAAGCTTTTTTCATAAATAAAACTTCGCAGGTATGTTAAGGATGCATATAAGTCAATTTTTCGGGAAATTTAGACTTTTGAAAGAAAATTAAGTTTGATAATTTACCAAAACCGCTGATAAACTTAAACTATTATTATCTAATGCATAAAGATAAAAGAGTGTCTAAAGCAATGACGTGCATCACCTCCACGGCATCACGTGACTTCTATTAATAGTGAAATTTTCCTTAATACATGTGAGAAAGCTAACAGAACAACAATACTCCGGAGTTTGACCATTTCTTTGAGTAAATAATATTGTAAAAAACCATCTATTTAGCATAAAAAATGCTGCTAGAATACAACTGTCCAGTCAGTAAAATAATTATTCCAAACATTCGCACGAAATCTTACCCGATGTTTTGAATTTTCTACATGTGAACCCTGATTTTTCATAAAACCATGCTTAACTCTGGATTCTAGCAGCACTTTCCAACTATTTTAGGAGGAAAACATTCCAAATGTAAAAATCTTATGTTTTGAAATATTCAGCTTATTGTTGATTTATTAACTTATTTTTGTCACAAATGATAGAGGAAATGGCGACCGGTATACATATATAGCTGACTGTCTTCAAAAGAGAATACAATCGATGAAAATAAATTAGCATACCTGTTTTATTAACGGAACTCTATATGAATATCACAAGATATTAACAGCATTTGCTGTTAAACTCCATTTTACGTATCTTTGTACATGTCGTATTAGCCAACTTCTCTTTACACGGCATGATCAATACCCAAGTTACTTGATGTACATATATGACGTCATCGGTGGTAGATTTTAATAAAAAAGACAGAATACAGCATTACAAAATAAGGGCATTTTATTTTTGTTGATGTTTACACGTTTCTATTCATCTTCTAGAGTTAAATTCCATCTTTAAATACCAATATTTCGAAAACTTGTGTTTTATAATTGACGTCATCTCGCCTACTATGACCTCATATTGTAGCACTGATTTAGTCAAGGTAGAATATATTGTAGCTTCGTTATTCCCCTTGCGTTGTTTACCAATTTTTTTTATGAAAAAAGTAAGTTAAGGAGTTTTTTGATAAAATAGATTTAGTTAAATGCAGTCATTGATAAATTGATAGAGAGGCAAGTTCTGTATCTCTTTAATCAAAATACTTTTTTTCGGGGTTGGAGTGTTTTACATCCAATATTGGGTGAAATGTTTAAGTCTCGATATAAAGTATTTGATCAAATGCAAACAGGTTTTAATTTCTGTTGACATTTTATGATTTTTAATTTCATTCATCAGGACAACATTTCCAACAAATTAAAAATCTAAGTTGAAGGAATGTTTGAATGCTAAATGTGTATATTTCAACATATTTTCCTAAGCAGAAACAAATACAAAAACAGTGTGGGTTTTAAGTGTATGGTGCTTTTTTACTTATCTGGGTCTTTCAGGGTTTTCAAAAGAAGGAAAATGCCAGATCACAGATATTGTATTTCTTATTACTCATGAACTACCAAAAATAGTCATTGTATAAAATAAATATGTACATCTTTTTATAGCTGTAAATGCCGGTTTTGATCAGAGTTAAAATAATTAAACTCAATTCTCGTGCGAATTATTCCCAACAGTCTAGTCTCTAATGAGTGAAGGAATCATTGTAATGGTGTTATAAATTTACACCATTTTGATAATTTATTATAAATTATGCAGAGACAGCTACAAATTAGCAAGGAATGAAATTAGGCCATCTGATTTATTTCAAACGTAATAATTTCAAAGATAATGACATTTTTATCTTTTGAATCATCACCATATCTTCAAACTGGTCTATAAATATATCCAAACTTCTTCAAGTCAATCAATTCTGTTTTTACAATATAAGGGATAATCCAAATACATGTTTAATAAATCATCACATTTGGAATGACTTTTTTTAATTGAAAAAGTTTATTATGCATACTGTGATACATGAAAAAAACAAAAAAAAACAAAAACAGAAACAAGACTTTGAACAGTTTATTGACCTTTGTCATATATTATTCATTTTTCGTATTTTTCAAAACTGAAAAGGAAATTAAAACATTCTTTGGAAAATAAATATAATTTATTTTTGAACTATCTCATTGGTAAAATAACTGATCCATTGTTATTTTTTTTACAAACACAATTTGATTGCAAGTAAAAAAATCATTAGATCATCTGTAAAACACTTTTTTCAAGTCCAAATCTAATTCATCTTCGGGTTCGCTTTCCTACGTACAAAATTAAGAAATGTGAGGATAACGAATTTTAATTTTACTAATTATCTTAACATTTAACCAAAAAATTATTATTTTTATCATAATCAAGATCAAACCAAACAATACACAAAATAATACATTTTAGGAAGAAAGCAAACACTGCAGTCTTAAAACAGAGTTGAAATTAGGTGCAATGGAGGAATAGCCTCAGAAGAACTGCCAAGTTATGTCCATACTCGGCATATATGACCATTGAGCAATGAGGGGTCTTTTCGTGCCTGCACTCTGTACTGCACACGAGCTTTGTTTATACAGTCTCATCCGAACCACCCCTCTCAACGTTCCACGATGTATTGCGATTCTTCAACAATTGTGCAATAAATACCAATGACAATTCAAATCTATTCCACTGACAGACGTGATCTTCGATCACAAAATAGATATTGTCCATCAGAAACTCAAGAATCGTTTTAATATCATTTTATCAGTACTTGTGTGTACAATCCGAATATTTTTAACAAAGCAATTTTGCGATTTACCAATGACAAGGTGAGTTGATTGACGACTCTCATTTTTAGTGAAAAAGAATCTTTTTGATTCTTCACTAAAAAAATTAAAAGAGGAGTCCGTAACATTAAAATATAGGACTTATAAAATTTTTGATATTATTTAGAGTCGCTTTTCAATAAAAAAAATTACGTGAATTCTCTTACAATGCCACTTTTCTTTTACAACATAATTTTGTTTGAAATAACAATCTGATTGTACATACAAGTACTATAAAATTGAGGTGAAAAGATTCTTAAATTAACGAACAATTTCAAAAGTGAAGTAAATTATTGACAAGCAAGTAAACGAAACAAAAATATCAGCAATCTTGTTTAAAATCATCATTTCGTAAGTTTAAAGGTCGATACAATGACCTTGTCAGCAAATACTATCTATCATTGAGTCAAATGCTGACTATTTTTTTTTTTCATACTAATTGTTAGTCTATTATTTGTATACTGAATTGACGAAGGATTTTCCCGTTATTTCCAGATCATGACAAGGAGCACACGGCGGGTGTGACCGGTCAGTAGGGGATGCTCACTCATCCATAGCAGCTGATCCCATCTCTGATGTTTCAGAGGTCTTATTTTGTATTGTTTTATGGATTTAGAGATCGAATACTGTCCTTTATCTCCATATCCTTCTTGAATTTCTGATTCATAATTACTTTGGAGCTTTTGGAGACCAGTTTTTCAAGCAATTTGTCTGTAATCCGCAGATCAATTTTTTTTATCCATTTTAAGCAATATTTAAATATTTTTTTAAAAACATTTCAATGTTGCTTCTGTCTTTACTAACAAGGACCGGTACGTAATGACAATTTTAATTAACTTTTCTCTTTTTAATTCTAAATACCTGATCAAAGAAGGATTTTTTGTTTTATTTCAAACATTACTCGTTTGATAATGTGTGATTTTTATATTTGTGTAATTTCCAAATATACGTTGATTTTATTATTCGGGTTTGTAAAGACAGCACACAGATCAGAATTCGGCGAATTAACTTTTTTTTAATATTATGTAAACGCAGAACAGTTAAGGTTACATGTAGAGTAAGGAGACGGGGCCTAATTTGTGTGACGTCACACAAAATATACGGTCTTCAAAATACCACAAAATGCAATTATATTCTATTTCAAAGAGCTGGATAGCTATATACTACATAAAGAATTACTGTTACGTGCAGTTTTGTCGTTTGTTAAATCCCACGCAATAGTTTATAAACGATGCATCAATTGCATTTCACTTGTCAATGTGACGTCATCTAGCATAAATGACGGAGTTTGTACACAGTTATAGTCTGATCGAGTCCCATTTTGTTCAATAAAAACACGTCATTTGATTGGATATAAGATTTTATCCATTTTGTATATCATAAGTTACCTACGTCACAATGAGTTACATAAAAAACGTGCTACTCCGCTTGACGTTACTTTTAAACTTTAGTCAATGTGAAGCCTTATTTTGGTGGAAAAACTGTCTCAATGTTTGCACTGAAATTAAATTATAAGGAATGAAGCTTAATTCAACTTATATTATACGATATAACAAAACTTGAGGGCGTTTCGCGGTTTATAAAGCGTAAACTGTCCCACGTTACGTTATATCGTATATTCTACCACTCTTATTCCAAAGATCAAAGGAAACCGCCGGACATTAATCTCCAATAAATCACGAACGTCATAAAAAAATTAACAGATCAGAAACACACATTAAATCCGTACTAAGAAAGAGTTGGAATGCGATACCTATTAAAACCTGCTGACATTTGCTAAAAACCATAGCAATCAAACTTCAAGTGTTTTGGCATGCATATGATTGAGGACAAAACATATATTGGATGTTTAATCAGTCAAATGTCTGTTGTAATGCCAAGTAATGATTCATATCTCGTTTTGTTTTTATATTTTGGGGGAACTTTCTTTTCTCACAAACATTCTTTATTTGAAATTTTGCAGTATATAACACGTACATGTTTTAATATTTCATCACCAACTAAACATAAACCACAAATATTATATATTCACTAAAGGAATCAAGTTCATTTGAATTTAAAAGTCCAATTAAATACTTACAAAATAAGTATTAACAATTCGTTATGATTGTAATAATGAAACATTGAGATAACTAACTCTTTAGGGGTCATTTTTTTGTTGTTTGAGAAAAATATATTGGTTCATGGAGAATTTATTTCGTGTATGAAAAAGTGATCAAATAAAAATCAAATAAGTCAGACTCAAAAGTATTTGATATTTTGAATTCACTGGGATATATTGAGTCGAAATATTACAGATGCAGCTATTATAGTTTTTTGATTATATTATCTAATTGAGGAGTCATTATGAGTTTACAACAATAACACAAGGAAGCTCTAAATACAGGCACGAAGTTTTTTGGACTTGGAGAAAATTACATCGTATAATTTTGCGCATATTGAGCCAATTTCATCTATTTTCAACCTAGATTTACATTCCTTTATTCTGAAAAAAGTAATAATAATTCACTTTGCTTAAATAAAGACACTATTGTTTTGTTTTATTTTAGAGTTAATGGAAATAATAAATGTTTTTACTTAGTATCCGACCTACATAATCCTAGCATATTTATTCTATTATTAATTGTGTAATTAATTGTTATTATTTTCTTATGTCTACTTCTGAGGGCGGATCTCTCTAACAGCACTAGCTACCCTATAACTTTTAGGTGTTCTGTGTTTAGAACTTTCTTGAAAATTCTGTTGGAAGGCTGTACATCTGTGGATCAGATTGCGTGTTACTTAAAAAAAGAACATGCTAGAGATTTTTAGAGATGCTCTTAAAGCAGAATTAATTTTGGCAACATTGAAGAAAAAGCAACAACGTTCAACAAGCGATACTGGCAAAAGATAAAATAGGCTAAGACCCCATTACCGCCACTATTTTTGGGTCTTCTTTTATAATAATACAATAATTTATCAATTAAAACCTGTTGTCATTCCTGATTTACAAAAATAGTATTGGATTTTATTTACTTAATACACAGTGGGCTCAGAAAAGTCTGAAAACGTGTAAATTTCCGTTTTTTCAATTTTTTGCGAATTTTGTTTAGAAAAACAAAGTGCAAAAGATTGCCTATCTGCCAAAATTATATGCATATATCACTCATATATCATACATTTATATCAGATGCATTTTATATGTAAAAATGTAAGAATTTTTGAAATGAAAACTCAAATTTTTACGGAATTCCAACAGAATTGAGAAAATTTGGGAAAACATCTCAATTATTCACCCTCTTGTGGCCACTGTTTAAGATTAAAATGCAAAATAAAAGCCAAGTTTTAAAACAATCATTATTTTTTGTGCTTGGCTACAGAATATCAAAATTGTTACTGTTTTTGTTTTTACATCATATACATGTAGATCTTTTTTTAGGAAATGAATTCCTTAATAAACAAAAAATAAGATTCAATAAGTCTTTGTGTTGGTCAGAAAAAAAACAAAAAAAACAACAACATAAAAGTCTATGTATGTGTGCTTAATATATCAGCAATTAAACTTCTGACAAAACAATCAATGTAAACAAAAAATGTCTCAATATCATAATTTATCGTTAATTTAAGTAGACGAACATTTTCAAACGAAGCATTACATTTATAAATAATATAGTCCCAAAGAACGGGGTTTCATTTTAATGATACCTGGTAATTAAACTAAATGTTTGAAGTCTTGTGGCGAAAATGATTCCCAATTCTGTACCCATTTAATGCATTTTAAATATTCATAAGAAACCCACTCAAAATTCCTGATAGGAGGAAGAGGATATAAAATATTAGAGCTTTATTTTCTTTGATTTTAGAAAATTTTATGTTTCTACGAACGTCTGTTTCCCTCAGGAATGGACAAAATTCGAAAAATAATTAGTGAGGTTTAAAACTACATCCACAATTATTAAATTTCAAAAAATAATTGTAGATACTGCTTTTTAAAAGTTTTTTTTTACCATGTTGACCCTTTTTTTATATTTCCAGATTGATTGTTTGGTTGTTGGGGGGTTGCTTACTTGAGCGGTCATCTGTTTACCAAGTAGGTGCAGAATTAAGAAAAAGGCAACAAGACTGTTAACTTGATCAATCACTTAACGGTAACAGCATATTTTCAAAAAACAGCTTATGCATTAATATATTGATTTTAATAGGTGTGGAATGTTTGCATTTTGTTTTAACGATATTTTGAACAAGATTAATTTAATATTAAAATGCATTTTAATAAATTTCCTTTAGAGCTAACAGAGAGCCTATATAAAGACAAATGATAACTCGAATAGTGAACGGTTGGTCAGATTTCAATGACAGAAAATGACCCCCACCCGTAGAAAAAAAAAATCATCTTTTGTAGTAAAAAGAACACCGGGGGTAATTATTTTATTGGTAGATCGCATAGAAAATTGAACCCGTTGTAATATGAACTCTTTTAGAGTTATCTAGAATTCCAACGATTAAAATGATGAAAAGAATCAGATCGACCGCATCGATAATTCATTATAGCATTTTAAAATGCTAATGGGCAACGGCTCATATGATACCTGCAACCTGAATTAGACTTTAATAGGACCTGACATGTCTGCATTTGTCAAAAGGAAGGAAAAGATTTTCAATACATGCATTGGCCCTTTTCTAGTTGTGCATTGTCTGCATTGGCCAAAAAAACTACAAACTTGTATTTAGGAATTGTAATGACATTGTTGCATTTGCTCAATAATAAAATCCGTTAATGCTTTGCATGTTTATTCACTTTCCTCGACTTATATAAATATTTATTTTTTTTAAACTCCAAATTATATTTGTCCTTTACATTTAGCACAATTTCAGTTGCATATGTAATTTAAAAAAAAACACAAATTAGAATGAGATAAAAATTGCGTGCAATGAATAGACATCATGTTATTGCTTCCGTGACTACTTACCTGGCATATAATATGATTTTGGAAATCAGTGAATACAATCATAACCTTTATTTTGGACTACTTTAGTAGTAAAAAAAAAACGTCATTTGTAAATCTTTTTAATATTTTCACTATGGTGGAAGAAGTCTTATTTTTTTTTTGTTCTTGTTGTTGCCAAAACATTCAAGCACAATCAAAAATTTAAATAATTTAGATAAATTTAAATATCCCACAAGTTTTCTTAACTCATATCAAAATATAATATTGAATGATAACATGGATATGTAGAATCTTTAGACAACATATTGTCATAGATACAAAACATTCTGTTTAATGAACCATAGAGCATTATGCATCTTATGAATAAAAATCTCAGAAAATATTTTACGAAATTCCAACAGAAACTTCCTAGCCCTCTTTTGGTCTGTGTGTCTCTGTGTCTGGCAATGCCTGCTTTGCTAAAAGGGAGAGAAAAGTGTTCCAATACCTGCGTTGGTCCTTTGACAGTCGGGCCAACATCCTACACAGTGTCTTAAGGAATTGTCATGTAATTCTTGTATTGGCTGAATAATAAAAGTCGTCACTGCATTACAAGTTAATTCAATTTCCTAGTTCTATCAAAATACATTTTGTAATCTTTGAAAGCCGAGTTACCCTAGTCAATTACAGTTAGTAAAATTTTGACTGCCTGTGTGATTAAAATACAACAAAAATCAGAATGAGAAAAAATGTTAGAAATTGAATGGACAGAACGTTATTATTTCTTTGAACACTTATATGATATGATATGGAAATAAGTGAAAAAATCTTGGTTGACGGCATTCCACATCAATCACATATGATCAACGTGACTTTTCTACGTGACATACTTTGAACACCTTTACTACAAATCAACATTAAGGTATTTCACCCTCACGATTTTATAGGTTCAAAGTACCAAAACTGCATTTATTTTCATTTAATATATTTAAAACTTTCCAATTATTGCAAAAAATGCATAGGTCACCATATTATTTAAGATGCGAATCATAAATAAACAGAAGTGCATGTCAGCATAAAAAAAATCGCACATTTATTGTAAACAGTATTATGAAAATTAAGTAAAAACTGGTTAAAATGCATAATTCTGATGCTGAGTGTTCCTAAATACTTTCTACTTAAAGATACTTTTGAATTGTGAATATCAGGGAAAGTTTTTTGTTATAAAGGGAATGCCTGAATGAAGAGACCTTAGAAGGAGTTATTGCCCTTGTCAACATTTTTTAAAGATTGAATAATTGATTAAATATAGAAAATATGCATTTTTAAAATTCTTTAACTTAACAATATTTATCATTACACCTATTGTAAAACATTCTTCCTAGAGATATAGTTCTATTACGTATGAATTTAAATTAATTACAG
>NW_026927814.1:0-3138 GCF_032062105.1 Saccostrea cuccullata
TCGTTGGATGACTTGGAGGAGGCTGGGCATATTGGATTGGAACAGCATGCCAACAACGCTGGAATGGAGGTATTTAGATGTTGTTAAGGAAAAGCAGAGGTGAGATTGTTTCATTATTATTTTTGCACTCCTACTAAGTACTAACATTTCCCTCCCCTCCCCCACTCTCATCACTTTTTTTTGTAATGGTTCTTTTGGTTTGGTTTCTGTTGTGTTTTTGTTTCTTTGTCTAATCTTCTCTGTTTTCTCTTTGCCGGGACTTCATCGTTGGAGATGACGGAATAAGGATTTGGAGGCGGCAGGCTCTTCATCGTTGGATGACTTGGAGGAGGCTGGGCATATTGGATTGGAACAGCATGCCAACAACGCTGGAATGGAGGTATTTAGATGTTGTTAAGGAAAAGCAGAGGTGAGATTGTTTCATTATTATTTTTGCACTCCTACTAAGTACTAACATTTCCCTCCCCTCCCCACTCTCATCACTTTTTTTTGTAATGGTTCTTTTGGTTTGGTTTCTGTTGTGTTTTTGTTTCTTTGTCTAATCTTCTCTGTTTTCTCTTTGCCGGGACTTCATCGTTGGAGATGACGGAATAAGGATTTGGAGGCGGCGGGCTCTTCATCGTTGGATGACTTGGAGGAGGCTGGGCATTTTGGATTGGAACAGCATGCCAACAACGCTGGAATGGAGGTTTTTCTTTGTATTTTTTTTATGTTAGGTCTCAATGTTATTTTAGTTATTTATTGTTTTTTATTTTGTTTAGATTGTTAGTTTTTGTTGTTGTATGTTTATTAGGTTGTTATTATTGTTATTTGCTTATTTTGTTCTTATTATAGTTTTTAGCTCTACTGGTCAGAGACCAGAAGAGCTTATGCGATAGTAATGCGTCCGTCGTCCGTCCGTCTGTCCGTCTGTCTGTCTGTCTGTCTGTCCGTCTGTCTGTCTGTAAACAATTTTTCAAAATGCTACTCCTCCTACAGTTTTAGTCTGATTTCAATATAACTTGGCACACAAGTAGACTACACTAAGATACATAATTCTGTGTATCGGTTTTTGATTTCGATGAACGGTGTTGCCGTGGTTACTAAAAATAGAAATTTCTGTAAGATTCTTTCAAAATGCTACTCCTCCTACAGTTTTAGTCTGATTTCAATATAACTTGGCACACAAGTAGACTACACTAAGATACATAATTTTATGTATCGTTTTTTGATTTCGATGAACGGTGTTGCCGTGGTTACTAAAAATAGAAATTTCTGTGAAATTCTTTCAAAATGCTACTCCTCCTACAGTTTTAGTCTGATTTTAATATAACTTGGCACACAAGTGGACTACACTAAGATACACAATTCTGTGTATCGGTTTTTAATTTCGATGAACGGTGTTGCCTTGGTTACTAAAAATAGAAATTTCTGTGAAATTCTTTCAAAATGCTACTCCTTCTACAGTTTTAGTCTGATTTCAATATAAATTGGCACACAAGTAGACTACAATAAGATACATAATTCTGTGTATCAGTTTTTGATTTCGATGAACGGTGTTCCTTGGTTACTAAAAATAGAAATTTCTGTGAAATTCTTTCAAAATGCTACTCCTTCTACAGTTTTAGTCTGATTTCAATATAACTTGGCACACAAGTAGACTACACTAAGATACATAATTCTATGTATCAGTTTTTGATTTCGATGAACGGTGTTGCCGTGGTTACTAAAAATAGAAATTTCTGTGAAATTCTTTCAAAATGCTACTCCTCCTACAGTTTTAGTCTGATTTCAGTATAACTTGGCACACAAGTAGACTACACTAAGATACACAATTCTGTGTATCAGTTTTTGATTTCGATGAACGGTGTTGCCATGGTTACTAAAAATAGAAATTTCTGTGAAATTCTTTCAAAATGCTACTCCTTCTACAGTTTTAGTCTGATTTCAATATAACTTGGCACACAAGTAGACTACAATAAGATACATAATTCTGTGTATCGGTTTTTGATTTCGATGAACGGTGTTGCCGTGGTTACTAAAAATAGAAATTTCTGTGAAATTCTTTCAAAATGCTACTCCTTCTACAGTTTTAGTCTGATTTCAATATCACTTGGACCACAAGTAGACTACAATAAGATACATAATTATATATCAGTTTTTGATTTCGATGAACGGTGTTGCCGTGGTTACTAAAAATAGAAATTTCTGTGAAATTCTTTCAAAATGCTACTCCTTTACAGTTTTAGTCTGATTTCAATATAACTTGGCACACAAGTAGACTACACTAAGATACATAATTCTGTGTATCGGTTTTTGATTTCGATGAACGGTGTTGCCGTGGTTACTAAAAATAGAAATTTCTGTGAAATTCTTTCAAAATGCTACTCCTTCAGTTTTAGTCTGATTTCAATATAACTTGGCACACAAGTAGACTACATAAGATACATAATTCTGTGTATCAGTTTTTGATTTCGATGAACGGTGTTGCCGTGGTTACTAAAAATAGAAATTTTTCTTGGGGGGGGGGGGGGGGGGGGGGGGGGGGGGGGGGGGGGGGGGGGGGGGGGGGGGGGGGGGGGGGGGGGGGGGGGGGGGGGGGGGGGGGGGGGGGGGGGGGGGGGGGGGGGGGGGGGGGGGGGGGGGGGGGGGGGGGGGGGGGGGGGGGGGGGGGGGGGGGGGGGGGGGGGGGGGGGGGGGGGGGGGGGGGGGGGGGGGGGGGGGGGGGGGGGGGGGGGGGGGGGGGGGGGGGGGGGGGGGGGGGGGGGGGGGGGGGGGGGGGGGGGGGGGGGGGGGGGGGGGGGGGGGGGGGGGGGGGGGGGGGGGGGGGGGGGGGGGGGGGGGGGGGGGGGGGGGGGGGGGGGGGGGGGGGGGGGGGGGGGGGGGGGGGGGGGGGGGGGGGGGGGGGGGGGGGGGGGGGGGGGGGGGGGGGGGGGGGGGGGGGGGGGGGGGGGGGGGGGGGGGGGGGGGGGGGGGGGGGGGGGGGGGGGGGGGGGGGGGGGGGGGGGGGGGGGGGGGGGGGGGGGGGGGGGGGGGGGGGGGGGGGGGGGGGGGGGGGGGGGGGGGGGGGGGGGGGGGGGGGGGGGGGGGGGGGGGGGGGGGGGGAAAATTTTTTCAAAATGCTACTCCTTCTACAGTTTTAGTCTGATTTCAATATAA
>NW_026927815.1:0-32290 GCF_032062105.1 Saccostrea cuccullata
ATCAGTAGGTAAGGTATGTTGCGTAATACATGTCCTTAAAGGTACTTGGACACAGATTTGAAGTTATTATTTTCTCTATAATATTACGACTTATATATTTTAATAGTATTTCACACAAAAATTAATTAAAAATCTTATTTCCTTTAAAAGATATTGAAATTTCAAATTTTTCGGCGGGTTTGATTGACACATCCTTGCACTCTCACAAATTTAATTTTATTCTTAATCCTTACAAAAAGTGGCAATCTCGTTTTGTATAAATGAAAAATATTAATACTATAATCAAGAAAATTCAGAGTAGACACGTTCGAAAGCAAAACAAACACACAATATATTGTCAGTCCGTGCAGTTGTGGTAAGCAGACTGTGACGATTGAACGCACCCGGTGAATTCTAAATATAAACAATAACAGAACTCGAGCCCTGTTTACAAAAACTGTGTACATAACACGAGTGTGCTCGATTTGCTAAACTCTGTACGCATCTCTTAGTTCGGAATGACGATACTTGTGAAGGTGTTTTGCTTTCTAACATTTCTACTTTGAATAAAATTATTTTTCTTGGTAAAAGTTTTAATATTTCACATTAAAACACATAGAAATTGCTACTTTTTCAAAGGATTAAGAATAATGTTAAAATTTGTGAAAGTGCAAGGATGTGTCAATCAAACCCGCCAAAAAATTTATGGTTTTAATAACTTTTAAATGAAATAAGATTTTTAATTAATTTTTGTGTGAAATGCTATTAAAATATATAATTCGTGATATTATACAGAAAAAATGAGAAAATGTTAACTTCAAATCTGTGTCCAAGTACCTTTAAGTTTATTCCATTATGACTCTTTTTTTAGAGTTCAGTATTGGCTCTGCTCATATATTGTATTGTTTTACTCGATTTTAACTATTATTGCAATATTTTCTGCACATTTTTATCCCACTTCTATGCTTAGTATTAGTTATAAATTAAAGGTGAAATAATATTCATTTTTCTCAAAATACATCGTCAACATAACAGTAAACCAACTTTACCTTCTTTTAAATACTTGTTTTTCAATGATCTGTACTTATTTTGATAACCTTATCTAATGCCCGCCATACACGTATAAAAAGGAAGTATTTAAACAAAATGGGTAGAACAGGGCACATTTCACGGTCTTTTATTACCTGTGTTTTTTCATTTTCTCTTTTAATTTCTTCGTTGAATTTGGGTAAGTACATTATTTGAAGTTTGCATTCAATTATAATATTATACTTGGTTTGTCATATCTTATGAAGTTTCTAATTTAGGTGAAAAGTTCAATGTTATTACGCTCCATTTCTGCCAACCATTTAATGTATTCGTTTACTGAAGTACACGTTATGGTTATGCCTTTGTATTTTTCTTAATATTTTTAAATTCAAGTTGAGGAATGACAGAATTTAATAGTTTAAAGCTAAATCGGAAGATAAGTCGAAGTTTTTTAATAAAATTTATGTTTTTTGTTCTTTTTATTTATTTTACGTCTGTTGAAGAATTTTTCACTCATATTCAGACACTGCCACTTGGTGGTGGATTGATGTACTAAGCATTCACAGCATTTGGACTGTGCAACTTAAGAGTAAATGTCTTATCCACTGTGCCAAGCTGATAAACGATATGTATTTATTTATTTTGTATTTAAAGATTCTCTTTTGTTGGAATGCATTGCTTGTTTATTCACACTTCATAGACTTTAAACATCAGAAAATTTTTTGCAATCTTACAAGGAAATTCTGTATAATTTTCTTGAAAACGCTTGTATTTCTTTAACCAAATTTAAATAATTTAAAAGTAAATAAAACTAAAAAAAAAATGGGCTTGAATTCAGAACAATCCAGAATATTTTTTTTAATTTAAAGTATATTAATCATGTTAATTATATGATGACATATATGTTGCTGATCTTAACGGCGACGTTTTTAGAAACTTATTTCTTGAACTATTAAAACATTTTGTGACTACTTTAATTGAAAAATTTTTGTTGCACTTTTAAAAAGTAAGATTTATACTTTATTCATATTCAGGGAAAGATATACTTGTTTTGTGTTTTAATGAAACATTTTTAATTTATATTCAAAAGGGTTCATAAGGAAACAAAAAACTAGACCAACTCACTAGTATACGATCATTACTATTTTAATTAAATTTCAATCAAGTAAATAACTATTTTGAATTGTAATGCACTAAAAAATTCGAAAAATTCAAACAATAACCATTAGGTCAGTTACACATAAGGAACATCGAAGACCTCGAGGTACAAATTCTTGCAAAGCAAAAATAATCATTTACATGAAAAAAAAAAAAATTAAGTTACATGTATACTTTAAGTATTCATTAAATCGTTTAGATTCTATATCAAGACTAAAACATAAATTAAGTAAAGAAAAATAAAATTTAAAAACAATCTTTTAAAGGCCGGCTCATTCAAGACTTGTTGGTAACTAAATGTTTAACTCTAAAAATAATGTAATAAATCGTTAACATTACCAACCCACAATAAAAATGACGACGAAGAGATGAAATTGTAAAAAAAAAAAAGAAAAAGAAAAATTAACTTTTAGGGCCGGAGGGTAAAATGTTGGGTAGATATGGTGACAGGAAACAAGAGCGTGTTTTTTCTGCCTATACATAACTTATAATACCCATACTGTCATAAAATGATAATTATTGTAACGTCTATACCAATTAGTATAGTTTTTTCGTACAGTTTAGAATTTCAGTTTAATATATTTGAAATGCTTTTTGAGAAAGAAAGATTCTTAGATGATGATTGCGTCTTTGGATTAATTTCATGTTTTCTTTTCAGTATCATCGCAAAACATGCAGATTCAGGCTCTTCCACAGATAGTAGACATGGGAGAGGATACACTGACTATAGTCTGCTCCTTAAGCAATCCATCACAAGTCAAGTCGCTGTATTTTATAGAACTGCAGAGGAACACTTCCGTCTCTTTTGAAAGATTGATTGATCGTACTTTAAATACAGATAATTTTCAAGAAGAGACAATATATACAGATTTAACATTACAAGGCAGGACAACAGCAACAGGGTCTCTTAAACCTCCTTCTACAGCAGAACTTAGATTAACTTTTACAAAAAACAACGTGAAGTGTCCGGAGGATTTCAAAGAATACAGGTGTAAAATGAGTGGATTGGATAGTAATTCGAATTCAATTCCTGAACAAGACGCTGTATCAAATCCAGTAAAAATTTCTTATAGAGGTATGTAAACGGGCAGAAACGAGTCGTTTTATGCATGACTTTGTGTTAAATGTATGTAAGAGAGACAAGAAATGACTTACCTGAATCATCATCAGCATCAGTAATTGAGCTCCATCAAAACTTATTTTCTTTACAAATGTAAAATTAACTGGTAAATGGTTATATCTTTTTTCACTTTTTCTTTTTTATCAAAGTCAATCTACAATCAGTAATATGGCAGAATAATAATAACACAATAATACAAATTAATGCTGATCAACTGATGCATTTTATCTTTTGCAAGTAGTACATAATTATGTAGATGCTCTGTTACAACGCACTTTGAAAAATTACGCACTTTGAAAAAAATTTTCAAAGTGCGTTAAGTTTTGGGACCAGGTTAACGCACTTTGAAAAAAATTTTCAAAGTGCGTTGAATTTGGGACCAAATCAACGCACTTTGAAAAAATTTTTCAAAGTGCGTTAAAACTGTACATCATAATTTTACACCATGTACACATTTAACGCACTTTGAAAAAATTTTCATGAAACAAAAGGAATTAGACTTATATTTTTGAAATAGACAAAAGTATTATCCCCTCGCAACGTATGATGGCATATAGTGATGCAATTATGTGTGTTATTACTTTATGTGTATATTAGTTTTTTCTGTGTGAAATTTACGTAATTTGTATCGGGATCGATGTCAAATGATTTACTGAACATGCTTTTTTGGGAAGGAATGCTCCGCTTTGCAGTGCCCTTACTTTGATATGTTTCTTTCTAAAAACTGATGGATTGAAGAAAACCAAGAAACGGAAAACGAAGAAAAGACTGGCTGATTTTAGGTCTATCAGCTCAACTCTTTATCATTCCCACCCAGATATATCTATTTCTATAAATCGTTACCTTAAGTGTCAATGATATTTGAAAAAAAGAGCATTCTAAACACAGTATAAGCACTGAACAAGGAAGTCTGTAGTAAATCGAAATTTTGTTCTCTTAAATCTAAAAATCAGAATATTAATTACTACTTGTTAATTCCTTATTTTTCGAGAGTGTTTTTTTTTTTTATCGCGAACTGGCTCTCAAACGGCAAATCGCTAGATTTATTATTCGCGAATGAACGGTTAATGAACAGATTTTACATAGATTTAAGCATCAGAAAAATAAAAGTGAGTCATATTCTTTTCGCGAGTGATGCTTCTTGCGAAATAACGCAGAATATTAAGGAATCTACAGTACCTGTCTGCTTTTCGTTGTTAATTTGACACCATATCTGATAATCTCTCTGTTAAACTCCAGGTTTTTAAAAACACAAGTTTTGCCAAAATTATAGAGTTATTTCTCTTTGGTATTCCAAATAAGTAAGGTTTTATGAAAATTCACATAAATATCTATAAATCTTTTTAGAATCATTCCAATATGTTAACTTTTGAGAATTGACTAAGAGATGGGCGGAACATCAATACTATCGTTCGTAGTTCTTTACGACATTGAATGTTGACCTTTTGACCCCAAATTCAAAAGGGGTCTTCCTAAGGCCACAGGGATTCTGTTATGTTAAATTTCATTGCAAATGTTCAAAGGTTGGCGAGGTATCGTGTGGAAACGAAAGCGTTACAGAAAGACGGATGGACGGACAGCTAGACGGACGGACTGACAGATAGACCCAAATTGATATCTCCCACTTTTCAAGCGGGGGACAAAAAGTATCAAATAGGTTCAAATGATAATTTATCATACGTAAGATTTGTAGGAATATTGACTAAGACATGCAGAATTTTTTTTTCAAAGTGCGTTTATATGGTCGATATTAACGCACTTTGAAAAAAAAAATATTTTTTCAAAGTGCGTTAACCTTGCCCCAAAATTTAACGCACTTTGAAAAAAAATTTCAAAGTGCGTAATTTTTTCAAAGTGCGTTGCCACAATGCTCTTCGTATATTATAGTTCAGCCGAAACTGATCGAGAGGCCCAGTGTGAGGATACTTGGACAACAGTTTGACACAAATGAAAGGCAGTTTGAAGTAGGAGCAGCTTTACAGTTAACTTGTACAGGACAGATAGGCAGTGATCCTAGTGCGGTAAGTCTTTAAAAGGTTAAATGCTCAAATTGTCTGTCAATATATATGCAATATTTAAAAAAATGTTTTCCGTTTTCAAACTTCAGAAATGAAAAAAAATTTATTAGCAAAAACTATTCTAAGACAGTTTCTTTAGAAATATACCAAAAAACCTTTTATTTCTACAGCTAGAAAAAGGCAGAAAATTGTCTGAAAATTGAATTATGCCAATCTATATGAAAAAAAGTATTTGTTCAAAGATTTCAGCAGAAAATGAAATAATTAAGACATGTATAAATCAAATAAATTTCTTGATTAAGTTAATTTAAGATTGTTTCTTTTAACAACAGTTTCAGAAAAGTGTGAACCTGTCAATTTTATTTTAAAAGAAATGCTAAAAAAATGAATTTCAATGTGGCACTAAGAAAGAAGAAAAATGTATTCGAGTGGATCCCATCTCTAATTCAATACTCGAACAGACCTTTTGAAATTTTTCACGGTGGGATATGAAGATAGCGAACAGTATTCAATCTCAAAATCCATAAATTTTATTTTCTACCAAAACTAATTTGTAACCATATCTATTAGTAGTTTCTTTTAGTCGTCTTTATATAAGTAGGAAATACCACTTTAAACAGAAAAAAATCAAATTATATTGAAAAAGTCATTGGATTATTTACAGATTCGTAATGCTATATTTGTATAGCTTTAAAAGAAATGCAGGTTTTATGCAGAGAAACAGTAATTAGCACATAATAAATACTGTTTCTGTTGATTTAATTTGATTGTTTGTTTAAAATTTGCCTCCTCTCTTTGTATGATTTCTAGACGATACGTTGGTGTGCTAAGACTGCTGGAGCACAATCCTTCACAGGGCTACCACAGACACCACTCCCGGTCCTCACCATCTGGCTGTCAGTTCACCTGTTCTAGTACTATCACCTACAACCTTACACGCAGTGACACCTATACACTGTGTGAATATGGATACTCTGGTCTCTGTGGAACAGGAACAGCCAGACAGTATGTTAACATAACCTTAGGTAAGGGATGAGGTCAAAACTGGAATATTCAGATAGTGTCTTAACATTACCTCAGACAGTGTCTTAACATGACCTCAGGTAAAGGGATTAAGGGAGAGGTCAAAAGCTCAAAAGGCGTATTCTAACTACAATAGATTTTCTGCATTTCTATTTTATTTCAATCAGTAAAATCATTTGAAAGGGCACAAGCCATTGATAAAACTTGATTATTATCATATTGTCACAGAACTTTAACCTTGCCGATAATTTTTGAACAGTTACACCTTCTTTTACCAAAAATATCACACTTAAACCTTGGCCATTTCTTTTGAAAAGTCGGAGATAGAATTTTCGTACCTGACATGTGAATTCATTTTAACACAAACTTTCAGTTGGTATAAATATTTTTGACCTTCGACCTTCACCTTAGAGACTGACCCATTTAATAAACAAATCTTTAACCTTGCCGACATTTTTGAACAGTTAGGACTTGGGCTTTCATATTTAAGAGGTATATTTCTCGTGACAATGCCTTCTTTTTTGGTATCAACAATTTTTATCTTTGACCTCGACCTTTGGAGTTTGACATGTATTTGAGAAAATTCAACTCTTGACATCCGGATTATTAGTGTTTCACAAACACATCTTGTTAATATAAAAAAAAAATTGTGTTCTTTTCAATATCAGATTTACCAAGACTTTGTAAATCACAGTTTCTATCTTATTGTAAAAGTATCGCTTAAAACACCATCACTACCTTACTTTAAAGAGATATATGCTCATCCTTTGAATCATTTATGTCCTGCTTTTTTATTTAATTATGCCATGAGAAATTGTATCCAATACATTATATCGTTATCCCGTTTAATCTTCAATCCAAAGTATCCACATACGTATATAATAAATCTGAATTGGTCATTGAACTGGGACAATATATCGTCAATAGCCGTCATACTATATCTACGATAAACGAAAATTCAAATGATAATGCTGACTTATAAAATTTAGCTTCTAATTACTTTATTTCAAAGTAAAAACTACCTAACTTATGTGCTTATAATAAGCAATAAAAGGAAAAGTGATATTGGGAGATGATTTGAATCTACAGCACCGACCGACTTATGAATTCATAGATGTATTTGTGTTTATTTCACAGGAAGTCCAGGGTTACAGCAGAGTGAATCCAATGCTTGTTCTACAGGTTGTTAATACAAGATAAACACAGATGCAAAGTTTTCTAATCACATGATTCTAAATGATTTAAAGCCATAAATAGAAGCAATATTTAAAAGCATACACAAATGGGAATAAAGATAAAGCATGCGATTCCAGAGTTACCTGCTCTCTTTCCCGTACTTGGGTCAATCCCAACACTATTACTCCTCCTCTGTGTTTGACTTGTAATGTTCATCATAGTCCTAAAGCACGATATTAAAAATGGTAAGGATATATAATTCATAAAAAAATATTTATGAGAGCACAGAAAATTTATTGAGATATTTAACTTTAATTTAACTATTACATTTCTTTTGTTAGGCATGTGCTGTTTCCAGAGATCAGAGTTAGTAAGTATATATCAAACATTATATTTATAACATTATAATGGAATATGGATATAACTAACAGCATTCAAGCTCCATAGTCAATTCACAGAATACATCTTAGGTTACCAAACGTACCTCGAATATATCAGAGGTTGTACCAAGTGCCATGGAGGAGTGGGTATTCCTTACGGACAGGTCACACCTGCCGGGGATACTGACAAATCCAGACGATTTTATTTGTAAATAATGATCTAACAATTAGAATGAAATATATCAGTCGAAAATGACAGATTAATTGTATTTGCTGGCAAGGTCATTGTATCGGCCATTGAACTTGCAAACTGATGACTTTTAACAAAGCTCTTGATATTCTTGTCTCATCAACTTGTTTGTCAGTTACTTAAATCGAAACATGGAGATAACGAACAATATTCAAGATCAAAAGTCTATAAAACAATACAAAATAAGAGCAGAGCAAACACAGAACTCTAAAACGTCAGAGAGGGAAGCAGGTGCCTAGGAATTTATTCATACGTAAATTATGCTCTTTTGTATCGGGCTAGGAAATATAAACGCCATATGCAAGTGAAAATATTATATTGCAACATAAGTCAGGGGAGTTAACGATTAAAAAGTTAAAAGTATTTTCAATTTCAAAAGTTAATAAATAGATTGATATTTTATTAATAATTATTATATTATTCATTTATTTTATTTATTTGCTGTGTATTTATTTCGCTGTTTTCCGTTTTTTTTTTTATTAAATACTGTTTTGACTTTGTACCATTTGTTTAAAAAAAAAAGTCAGCAGGGGGTACTGGTGCATTTTGGAATATTTTAGTGTTTAAAACCAATACATTAATTGATTTCAGGTAGTTAGTAAATAAAAAAAAAACTAATTAACTGCATGAATTTTATCATTATAAAAACAAACTTTTTTATCTTTGAAATTGACGATACAAACAAATTAAATAACAATATACCTGAAAATTGGATTTGTTTGGTTTATTCTATACAAACCGATTTCCGATAAAAAAAATGTGTCAAAGTATTTTTGAAGCATAATAAATCTGCTTATAATTAAATTACTTCCAAGATGGATATCAAAATAATCGTCTCATAATGCACAATCTTTACCCGTCAAAAGCTTCCTGGATATTTTTATTTTGTTTTGATTGAGAAAAAAATCAGTTCTCATACAAAGAGAAAATGTTATTTCAAACAGCTACAAAATGTATACGGTCACTCTGAACACAACATAAACAAGGTATAGAGGTCAGTGAAAAATACAATAGGTGTCATGACTGTCTACCCCGAGTTAATTACTGGTACACATCAATGGCTTTGATGTTTTTACAGAACCGTGTTAGGGTTTTAAAAACTGATTTTTAATCAAATCAATGTATCAAAAATTTAATTGACAGATTAATATTGTACATAATGAGACGATTATATTGATATCCATCATGGACTTATAATAATAAAAAGTCGTTTTAGTATGCTAATAAAATACTTTGTAGCACATCTAAGGAAGCAACTGTTTATGTAAAATAAATCTAAAGCAACACAATTTCTTGCAGATATAAATGATTGATTATTTTTTTGTATTTTCAATTTCAAAAGTAAATAAATAGATTGATATTTTATTAATAATTTAATATTATTAATTTATTTTATTTTATTTATTTTACTATGTATTTATTTCGCTGTAATCTGTTTTATTCATTAAATATTGGTTTACTTCGCACAATTTGTTAAAAAAAGAGAGAGAGAGAGAGAGAGAGAGAGAGAGAGAGAGAGAGAGAGAGAGAGAGAGAGAGAGAGCACGGAGTACTGGTGCATTTTGGAATTATTAATTTTTTTTAATAAATGCAATAAGTTTTGTTTTGAACATATTTTCTTGAACGAGTCAAATGGATTGGAAACAAGTTCTTACAACTTACAAGTTCCTCTCCATAAATATAACAATATGTCATGCAAATAATACATTAAAATATGATAATTATAATATTTTCAAGTGATACAAGTTAATCATAAATTTAAAATGTACATGTTTCAGTAATTTAAAATTTAAAATCTACATGTTTCAGTAATAAATCTATGGACAGCAGCAAAAATATTAATATTAGTTGATATAGGCAAATCTCTATCACCCCATAATAGTAGGTTAGTGTCAATAGTTACCAATTCTTCTAGCATGAACAGGTGGTTAAAAAGATTGTTTCTAGCATTTGCATACTTTGTACAAGCAAAAAAATAATGATAAACATCTTCATACTTTCCACAAGAACAAAGAGGACTGTTGATAATATTGATCATAATTAAGTAAACAGTTGTGTCTTAGTTTAGTATGAAGTATGTTTGTGTAGCGTTTACCAAAAGAAAAATATGTTGGCGGATTGCTGATTTTTGTACATGCTCTTAAGTTTTTACGGAAGGAATTAATTGAGATGGCTTCTTTTGTATCTAATTTCAATAAATTCCATTGCTTCACGGCGTCTGGCACAAATGACTTTTTAAATAGTTCTAATCTACATCTTGGAATAATGTACTGTTCTTTATTGCGGGTATTGTATTTTGATACATTTTCATGCTTGTTTGGTACAATATTATTTAAATATTCAGGGACAGTCCCTTTATGTATTTTAAACATAGTAGACATTTGTGCAACATAACGCCTAAATTTTAAAGTTTCCCAACCAGTTTCTAAATAAAGTGTTTCAGTAGATGCAAAAATAGGAAGTCCGGTGACAATTCTAGCCGCAGCTAGTTGTACTTTTTCCAGCTTTTCAGAATCTTGTTCAGAGCACCCATCCCATACAACAGAAGCGTATTCGAGCATTGGTCTAATAAATGTAGTGTACAATTTTGAAAGGTTGTTTCTACTTAATTTAAACTTACGTTTTTTCAAAAGCCCAAGTTTTTTATAAGCATTATTTACAATACCGTCAATATATGCAGACCAGCTGAGATTCTGTGACAATAATAAACCCAAGTGTCTATGGACTGGGGCGCATTCTAGCCTGTCTCCTTTAAAAAATAATTTTGGCATAATAGAAATGGCCTTAGTGTTAAAGAAGACTACCTTTGTTTTAGATGGGTTAAATTTTAGAAGCCATTTATCTGACCATGATTCTAAAATGTGTAAATCGTGTGGTTTAACTTGTATTCAATGTCTAAAATATTGTATGAACATTGTTGAAGTGAATTATCATCAGCAAACAATCTACACATGGACATCATATTTTCAGCAACATCGTTTACATATATCAGAAATAAAAGTGGCCCCAATACAGAGCCCTGAGGTACACCTGCATATAAATCAAGTTTTGAAGAGAACAAATCCTTATACATTACTTTTTGTGACCTATGATTTAAATAACTAGAAAACCACTGTAGGATATCTCCGGATAAACCATAAGTTTGTAATTTAAAAATGAGACCCATGTGCCATACTCTGTCAAATGCTTTAGACAAATCACAAAAAACCATACAACATACTTTTCCTGCATCAATATTTTGTACAATACTATGATATGTTTCTAGTAATTGATACACAGTAGAATGTCCGGGTAAAAAACCGGCTTGATATTGATAAAACAGATTATTACCGTGAAAATAATTGTACACATGTTTAAAAATAATTCTTTCCATAATTTTACTAACACAGGATAACAGCGATACAGGTCTATAATTTGAAACAAAAGAGGGGTCATCCTTTTTAAAAAGAGGAATAACATGAGCTATTTTCCAGAAGGATGGAAATATTCTATCTGACAGGGACCTGTTGTATAACATAGTGAGTGGTTTAACAACAGACTGAAGAGTAGATTTTAACATTTTATGACTTATGCAGTCGGGACCTATAGCTTTGTTCACGGGAAGTATGGAAATAATGTCTGATACTTCATGTTCTTCAATTGATATTTTACAAAATGTGCTACTACATAGATTGTACATGTTTGGTAGTATTTCATTTGAATCATCAATAGTAGAAATAGATGAAAAATAAGAATTTAAGGCTTCAATTTTGTCTAAGTCAGAGTAAGCCAACTTTTTACCGCCTTTATCATTATGTATTTCAATAGGTGGTATCTCGTTAGATAGTTTAATGTTGAATGAATCCTTCATTAGTTTCCAATAAAGTTTATTATTATTTTTACTTGAGTCCTCTAAATATGTTTCAATATTGTTGTAATAATTAGCCATAGCATGTTTCTTCATATTGTTGACCGAATTCCGTACCTTTCTATATTCAGACCGATCAGATACTCTTTTAGTTTTATGTGCTTTTTTATGAAGACGGTCTCTAGTTCTAATTGTTTTCCTTGATAAAGAATCGAACCATGGTTTGTCACGGGGACGGATTGTAATTGTTTGTTCCGGTACGCATTCGCGAACACAAGTGAGATATTCAGATGTAAAATTTTCAGTGGCCAAATCTATGGTATCAGCTTCATTGATGATTTTATCCCAATTACAATTTTCTATCAAAGTATTTAATTTACCAAAGTCCGCATTTTTATAGGCCCACACTTTTCTTTTGTAAGAGCGGTTGTAATTTATATTAGAGAAAAGCGAAATAAAAGTAGCTCTATGATCACTTATAGATGATTCCATTACTAATGTACCCGATTCGCATACTTGAATATCAACAGAAGAAAAAATTGGGTCAAGCAGCGTGCTCGACGTGTTCGTAGTTCGTAAGGGTTAATGTACGAGTAGCGCTCCATTCCTTAAAAGTAATGGAGCCGAGGCCCCGAAGGGGCCGAGGCCCATTACTTTTAAGGAATGGAGCGCTACGAGTATATTAATCCGCGTAAAATCCGCCTTTCCGAATGCTTGTTTTTATTGTTTGTTAATAAATGATAAAGAATATTAATATGATACATTGTAAATACTTTTTACATATTAGAAGAATTATTTATATATAATATAGAAAGAAAAACTAAAAATAGTGTACTGAAGTTTATCTAAACCCATATTTCTCAACAGCTTCGTTAGCTCAGTAAAATGAGCATCGGACTGCCATGGTGAAGGTGCCAGGTTCGATTCTCATCACCGCTGCTCTCATTTTCTTAACGTGAAAATAACCTTTACAATTTTCTAAACTCTTCTCTTAAGGAGGAATGCCACACCAACTTTTTATTTCATAGATCTCTGAATCAACCTTTTTAAACAATGGTTTCAGCATTGAAAGGCCGACACTAGCTCTTAATTATTTTATATGAATTTTTTTGTATTTTTTTCAAAGAAAACGAAAAAAATTAAATACATCCAAATTAGGTGCTCCCTTGTAAAATTTTTATTGTAAATGAATGCATCACATGAATACCGAATAAAATATGTAAAGAAAGTCTGATTAGACTTTTTAATTTTTTTTATAAAAAAATATTTATGAAAATAAAACATATAATTTGTAAATATTTTTTAAACTTGTGGTTAAAATCTTCTTAAAACCAGCCACAACTGGGTAGAACATGTTCATTAATCATATTTATAAAAGAAATTGAAACAAAATAGCCAAATTTTAGAGAAATTAATTTTTTTTTTAATTTTGGCCAAACCCGATCAAAATTAAACCGATCCCAACCATAATTGTACAATCATTGGAAATAAATAACATTTTCCTAAGAACATTGGTCTGATTAGGTGTTATAAGGGTTAAAACATCATAGAACCTGACAATAAAATAGATTTATTCATTGTGATACATGAAGAGGCAATAAATTAGCATTTTATGCATTTTGTGTTATTTTTGATCGGGATCAGTTTAATTTTGATCGGGTTAGGTCCAAATATTAAAAAAACTAATTTCTTAAAAATTTCTCAATTTCGTTTCAATTTCTTTTAAAAATATGATTGACAAACATGTTGTCCTTAATTGTGACTAGTTTTATGATGTTTTTAACCATAGGTTTAAAAAATATTTACAAATAATATGTTTTATTTTCATAAATAATTTTTTATTAAAAAAATCAAAAAGTCTAACCAGACTTTCTTTTCATATTTTATTAGGTATTCGTGTGATGCATTCATTTACAGCAAAATTTTTACAAGAAAGCATCTTATTTGGATGTAAATAATTTTTTTCATTTTCTTTGAAAAAATACAAAAAAATTCATATAAAATAATTAAGAGCTAATATCGGCCTTTCAATGCTGAAACCATTGTTTAGAAAGGATGACTCATAGATCCATAAAATAAAAAATTGGTGTGGCATTCTACCTTAAATTTTCTAAGTTCTTTCCTTGGTAGAGGCACGGAAAGGAGAAAAAGACCATAACAATTCCGTTTTCAATGTAATTTGCAACTCTCCATTCCTTAAAAATAATGGAGCGCTCAAACAAAAGAATGACGTCACAGGTGGATTTTACTTGTAGGTTCATGGATATTGTTAACTAAATTGTGTGTTGCGATTATTTCACGGATGATATGTGTTTGTGGAGCTGTAAAGAGGTCAACATTAATGTCACCAACTATTACTATCTTATTGGATTTTTCACTGACTTTATCAATACTCCATGAAAGTTTGGTCCAAAAACTGCCATCAGAGTTTGGGGGACGATATACACAGCATAAGAAATAGTTAAAGGTATGATTATCAATTTCAATCCATATGCATTCAATGTCAGCTGGTTCGAATTCATGTCGCCTAATAGCGCGTATTTTTTCAGATAAGTAAATCATGACACCACCCCCGAAACAGTTTCTATCTTTCCTCAAAATATTACAAAACCCATCTAAGTGTAAGTCATTATTGTGTACAGTATGTTCCAAATGGGTTTCTGTAAAACATAAAATGTCAAAATCATGAACAAAAGAGTTTAAATGATCGATTTTGTGTCTAATACTTCGTATATTGAGGTGTAAGATGTCAAGGACATGATCAATGGTAGGCCCCGGATTGACCTCGATATCGCCACATGCTAACAGAACAAATGTAAACAATTGAAGATAGAAATTGATATACACAGAATTATGTGTAATACATTTCATGCATTGACTAAGTAGTTTTAAAATATTTTTGAGTAATTGTAGCAAATATGCGCATGGAGACACAGACCACAAACATTTTTTAAATGTTTCTTTACCTGATAAGTAGAATAAACCGACTGCAGCTCTATATTCTTCTAGTGAGTTACCCATTGTCTATCTTTTGATCATCGTCGCAAACCACGGCCAACATGTACGCTCCTCTCCCATTCTGGCCGTGGTTCAACGAGGAGAGAATTTTTCGTAGCTCATTAAAATATTGACCGATGGGAGTAAAGCATAGTCGGGTGATGAACTTTATCGCGACCTTTCAATATCCAATCGCAGTAAAGGAAATATTTCTTGTATACTGTTGACGTCAGTTGTTGATTTCGATTGCGATGGAAACAAAACTTTTCACTGACTGAATATGACGTCACAATAGAGAGGCGTGAATATTCAAGATAACGACACTTTTTGTGATCAAGCAGCCACGGGTAGGAGAGAGCTATATGCGGACTCAGGACCGTGGCTTGAGACGATGTCTTTTGATATATATAATTGTATGGAAGTATAAGACCGCAGTCAGTAGCTGCCCAAATTTCGCCTACTACATTATTCACTTGACATATGTATACAAAGTTTGCATGACTTAAATATTGAACACATAATGTAATAAAAAAGTTAATAACAAAAAGATAAGTGAAATATAAACACAGAATAAACAAGAACAACAAATAAAATATATACACTAGAACCAGACTGGTAATACAAGAAATATTTATGCAATAAGTGATTTCAAATAGTTAGTAAATAATAAAAAAAAACATTAACTGCATTTATTTATTTATTATACAGACAAGCTTTTTTATCTTTGAAATTGACGATACAAACAAATTAAATACCGGTATTCAAATACCCGAAAATGGGATTTGTTTGTTTTTTTTGTTACACGGTCATTCTGAACACAACATAAACAAGGTATAGCGGTCAGTGAAAAAGACAATAGGTGTCATGACTGTCTACCCCGAGTTTAAACATCAATGGCTTTGATGTTCTTTCAGAGCCGTGTTAGGGTTTGGAAAACCGATTTTTTTAAATCAAATCAATGTATCAAAAATCTAATTGACAGATTAATATTGTGCATAATGAGACGATTATTTTGATATCCATCATGGACTTAAAGTAATAAAAAGTCGTTTTAATATGCTAATAAAATACTTTGTAGCATATTTCAGCAAATGAATAAAATAAAACTAATAAATCAAATTTTGGGGATATAAATGAGTGATAAATTAAAAAAAATAAACAAATAAATGAATAAATTTATATAATTCTCATTATTTGTTTATTTATTTATCTATTTATTTATTCATTCATTTATAATTCAGTCTATTTGTAGATTTATTCACATAAGAATATAAATGAATAAAATAGATTAATTGTTTATTTAATAATTTTTATTTATTTCTTAGACATTTATTTTATTTACAAGGATGTTTAAACGTTACATATTTATTCAAAATTAGGAGCATTATTCAAGAAAGAGATAATTCAATTAGACACCAAAATCATTTAATTCTTTTTCTGGAAGAGAAATTTTATTTTTCAACATATCCATTTTGTGCATATTAAAAGCCACGACACAAGCTCTAGATATTTTGCTGAAGCTTAAGTTAATTTTCATTAAATGCTCTTCCCCTCAAAAAACTATATGAATGCGTATCTGATGTTTAATTACTTTGTATGAATAGTTTTGTTTTTACTTTAATAGTATTAATGATTTAGAAAGAGAAAGAATTTTCCGAAAACAATTCAAACCAGAAAGTAGTACGTGGATGTCTTGATTGTATGAGCTTACAGACAACCTAATTCTATCACAAACTACCGTACTTTCTTGATTGTATGAGCTTACAGACAATCTAATTCTACCACAAACTACCGTACTTTCTTGATTGTATGAGCTTACAGACAATGTATTTCTATCACAAACTACCGTGCTTTCTTGATTGTATGAACTTACAGACAATGTATTTCTATCACAAACTACCGTACTTTCTTGATTGTAGGAGCTTACAGACAATGTATTTCTATCACAAACTACCGTGCTTTCTTGATTGTATGAGCTTACAGACAATCTAATTCTACCACAAACTACCGTACTTTCTTGATTGTATGAGCTTACAGACAATGTATTTCTATCACAAACTACCGTGCTTTCTTGATTGTATGAGCTTACAGACAATGTATTTCTATCACAAACTACCGTACTTTCTTGATTGTATGAGCTTACAGACAATGTATTTCTATCACAAACTACCGTGCTTTCTTGATTGTATGAACTTACAGACAATCTAATTCTATCACAAACTACCGTACTTTCTTGATTGTCTGAGCTTACAGACAATCTAATTCTATCACAAACTACCGTACTTTCTTGATTGTATGAGCTTACAGACAATCTAATTCTATCACAAACTACAGTACTTTCTTGATTGTATGAGCTTTCAGACTATCTAATTCTTTCACAATCTACAGTACTTTCTTGATTGTATGCGCTTTAAGACAATCTAATTCTATCACAAACTACCTGTCTACTCCCTGTCGTCCCCTAACATTAACTGATCTCACTGTCCAGTCCCTGTCGTCCCCTGACGTTGTCCCTGCCTTCCCTGTCTACTCCCTGTCGTCCCCTGACATTCTCTGATCTCCCTGTCCAGTCCCTGTCGTTGTCCCTGCCTTCCCTGTCTACTCCCTGTCGTCCCCTGACATTTTCTGATCTCACTGTCCAGTCCCTGTCGTTTTCCCTGCCTTCCCTGTGTACTCCCTGTCGTCCCCTGACATTTATTTTGGCCAACAAAAGGAGTTTAAAATATATTTTTGTTGCATTTAAGAGTGAAAAATGATATAGTCTTGAAAACTTTATTTGTTTATTTTTTTGTTGTTGAAAATATAGACTTCTACACACGGTCGTCCTGCCACAACAAAAACAAGGTATAGCGGTCAGTGAAAAAGATAATAGATGTCATGACCGTGTCATGACCGTGTACCCCGAGTTAATTACTGGTAAACATCAATGGTTTTGATGTTCTTTCAGAACCGTGTTAGGGTTTGGAAAACCGATTTTTTAAATCAAATCAATGTATCAAAAATCTAATTGACAGATTAATATTGTGCATAATGAGACGATTATTTTGATATCCATCATGGACATAAAGTAATAAAAAGTCGTTTTAATATGCTAATAAAATACTTTGTAGCATATTTCAGCAAATGAATAAAATAAAACTAATAAATCAAATTTTGGGGATATAAATGAGTGATAAATTAAAAAAATAAACAAATAAATGAATAAATTTATATAATTCTCATTATTTGTTTATTTATTTATCTATTTATTTATTCATTCATTCTTAATTCAGTCTATTTGTAGATTTATTCACGTTAATTTTTATTAATTTAAATTCTTTGGGGAAAAAATCCCATGCATAGATTTGATAATGTATTCCCAAATGTTTAAATCTAGTTCATTTACAAAGACAGTTATTACGCTCAAAGATGTTTCAAAGTAGATCAAATAAAAAATGAACAAGTTTATAAATATATATAAAAGGTTCATGAAGAACAATGTTTATGCCGTCTAACATCACAAGATGCAATAAATTGGTAATGTATTTCTTCATTAGAATCGATGCAATTCTCTGCCGCCCCCCACCCCCCCAAATGCTACCAAACTAAAAAAAATCACATTGATACAAGTTGTAGAAACTAAATTACAAGGATTTAGTTAAGGCACTTAAAAATGTATTAACTTTTAACTAAGTTTATATTTTCCAAAAAAAAAAATACTTAAACCTTTCAAGACTATATCATTTTTCACTCTTAAATGCAACAAAAACATATTTTAAACTCTTTTCTTGGCCAAAATAAATGTCAGGGGACGACAGGGAGTAGACAGGCAAGGCAGGGACAACGACAGGGGACGACAGGGACTGGACAGGGGATCATAGGAGAAAGTCGGGGAGAGACAGGAAAATGTCAGGGACTGACAGGCGGACAACAGGGGATTTTTTTTAATCTAAGGGGATATCTAATTCAGTAGTATATACTTGCAATTTCTGCCTTCTATATGGTTAATTTGTAGTGTTTGAGCCTTTGGAAGTTAACCAACAATAGGGTTAAACATCAACAAAAACAAAGACACTGTCAAGACAGTGAACAAAGGAAATAAAAAAAAAAATAAAAATATGATGTGCATATAAAAGCAGTTAACACTTTCAGATAGAACAACAACATATATTTATCTTCTATGGAAAAATTCAATCACTGTGACACTCTGTAATTTCTCAAGTCTTAAGATAAAGATCCATACCAAATATATACTAATTCAGACATCCATTTTTTCTTTGTATCATCTGTTATTAAAAACATTCCTTAAATTTACATTACATATGTTGAAAGCAACTAAAATATACAGACCCTGAGACGTGCTACTACCCCACACGCTCGCTGCACGAACGGTACACGAACGCTACACGGTTTGCACGAAACGCTGCACGGTTTACACGAAACGCTACACGGTTTGCACGAAACGCTACACGGTTTACACGAAACGCTTTGCACGAAAGGCTGCACGGTTTACACGAAAGGCTGCACGAAACGCTTTGTACACGTTTCTCACACGCTTTGTGCACGATTCTCGCACGGTTTGGCCTCGGTTTGGATTTTTCTACTCGGAATATCTCGGGCATTTTTACCGCTTTATCATTAATTCAATGAAAATCGCTCAAAAAGCCACATTAAGCAGCTGTTTAAATTAAATTTAGTACACTTGTATTATAAAAACCGATAGAAATATTCAATACTCTGACAGTTGTATACGTAATTAATTGATAAATAATTGTCAGTTCGAATTTATTTATTTATTTATCCAAATGTTTAAAAACGAAATGCCCATATCGTAAATGACTGTTTGATAAAATAGAATTTTTATATACAGGTATTAGTCATTCATTTCAATGTAATATTTTTACGAGTATAATTTGATAAATTGATTTAATAAATTGAACACAAATTCTATTTCTCACCGCAGGAATATAAACTCATTGATTTTTAATAATATTGATTATATTGCATGTGTTTGATTTCCGTAGGCGGATTATTTTTTGTGATTTTGATTTTAAATTATAAATTAAATTTGCCTATATACTCTACTAACGATTATTGAAACATTTTTAAAGATTTTTTTTTTACGCAAGCATTATCAATAGGAGGGAAACCGGTAAAGGGGGGGGGGTTAATGTGATCTATTAATATATTCTATTCTCTTTCTCTTTTTACATGAAGCTTATCAAATTACATCAGTATACCCATCATACTGTAAAATCCTTCATTTCAAAACAGGACTAAACGTATGTTTGTATGTGTACATTTATTAATAGTCGCGGCATTTGACTATACATTGTACATACAATAAAGATCGATCTTTATACCGGCATTCAGGTATATTACAAGAAAACTGAAATATCTTAGATGAAATAAAAAGTACGTGATTTATTAAACAAATAATATACAATTATTCATGATTTACTCCTAAACTTTTCTTACATGATATTCATAAAAAGACTATACCAAATCAGTTCTGTTTATTTTACTGTTTACGGCTAGAAATTCGGATTTACAAATAAAAGATGAAATCCGCTGATTTATAAGTTGTACCCATCAAATATTTATAGAACCATTTTATTTTAAAAAAAAAATAAAATCCAGTCGTAATTTCCAGGTGTCATTAAGCCGTGAACTCAACATGTACATATAGCAAAACAGGTTTTCATTTGCAATGCCCTCGGAGCCCGTGATCGCTGTTGTAAATGACCTTGATCACAGTTGAAAGGCGGAAAGAAGATTCCAATACATTTATAAGGGGTGTATCTGCGCATACATTTAACAACGAATTTAAACAAGAATAGAAAATAAAGCATTTAATTAAACTAACATTAGATTGAAAGCTACAACAAAAAATGAAAGACTGAACTGTCTAGTAATTTAATTTACCCCCCCCCCTCTCGTTTATAAAGATATGGTCGTCAGTGCACGTGGATTAAAATTATAAAATCCATTTTTTTTTTACAATAATGAGCAACAAGTTTTATGTATTAAAAGATATTAAATGACACATCGTTTCAAATGTAAAGACAAGAGCGGAGTCCTGATATATTTTTGATTTAAATTAAAAAAAAGAACATTACCGGTATTTCTTTCTTTCTTTGAGAAAAAATATTTAAGAAGCCACGATTGCGTTGATACATGTAGTATTTGGAATACAATGCCCTTAAAATTGTTGTACATAGCTGATTTATTTGAACACATTTTCTATAGAAGGAAAAGAAATCAAACAAATATAAATCATACATTACCGTTTAATTTCATTTTGTTGTTCCATTTTTTTTGGTTTTTACTCCTATAATATCACAAACATAACTAATTCAATTATAAAATACTAATAGAATTTTACATCCTGACCCATCGATAGCCATATTTAAAATGAAATGACTTCCGAATGAATCTTACACGATTCTTGCACGAAAGTCGCACGTTTCTCACACGGTTCTTACACGAAAGTCGCACGTTTCTCACACGCTTTTCGCTCGCTCGCTACACGGTTTGCACGAAACGCTTTGGAGCTTACACGAAACGCTGCACGGTTTACACGAAACGCTACACGATTTGCACGAAACGCTGCACGGTTTACACGAAACGCTACACGGTTTGCACGAAACGGAAAGCGCACGAAAGCCACACGCTTTTTTGGGGTAGTAGCACGTCTCAGGGTCTGTACTCAATATTTGAATTTCTCGGGTTCTGGTTCTGCCACAAAAAAGTACTGTCAATGCTCAAAGGCCCTAGGTGCCAAGTTTAGTAAAAAAAATTGCAGCTCTCCACCGGTAAATTGTGGCGTCTCAATATTAGTGAAAGATTTTCGAGATGCACGTTTAACAACATACGTCAAAAATGGCCAAGGAGAGATTAATAAAATACTTAGTCACTTTGAAATTTAATGGTAATTGTTTGGGATTTGATAATACAATAATAATACAAAATGGCAGGAAAAAATTTGGGACGGGTGCATTTTTAGCGGGTCGGTAGGCATGCAAACAAACAAAATTCTATTTTAGGCCGGACTAAGTTTTCGATGAAGTCTAAACATTTGGTAATAAATTTTTTATACTTCCTGCAGCTATTTTCAACTGATGAAAGGTGTATTGAAATAAAATACTGGGCATACTTCTGTGCATCTATGCGTTATAACTTGACATGGGATACATGTATACTCTTAAGCTTGTGTTGATACTTCCATACATTGACAAAACATGTTTTACGTCGTATTATCGAATTCAAGTAAAGTTATCGCTTACTACTCCGTAACGTTAACAATTTTATTATATAGTCTATCTATATTCCCTATATAATCTATACAAGCGCAAACAGTTCATAACACTACACATTCACCGGATTTTAGGCCGTATTCACCGGAGGGTCAATGCGTGTGCAACGGCATTGTGACGTCACAATCAAAATATCAAGCAACGTTGTAAACAATGGTTGCAACGGCCGCAGAGAGCTACGTATCTGAGCAGGAAAACAAGTATTCAAACCTATTTCAGGATTATTTTTTAACATTTGGACGTCTTACACATAGCGAAACTCGGAATGGAAGAAACGGAGGTTACAAACAGTAATCTGGAGATTTTTTTTATTTTCAACAATGGAAGATCGTAAACGAAAATGGTGTCGTCGTGCAGCCTTCAATGTCTTATTTATTTAAATCCGGACTGTATAATAAAACAATAATGGACTCTTTTGGTGCTGAATATGTTTTGTTATTCACCAGAAAACTATCAATGTTGACCTCGGCTTCGCCTCGGTATATATAGAATATAGTATGACAGGTGTTTTCGATATCCATTACAATATTTATCTATAAAAGTAAAACTTAAACACTGCGTGTTCAAAGAGATCCTGGACAACTCAAAAAGGTGATATTTATTTTTTTTTTCATATACTTTTATTCTATAAACTTAACGATATCTCAGCAGGTTAACATATACAAAAAAAAAAAAAAAAAAAAAACATTTCATTGAAATTATTTTTGGGTTTTTTTTTTGATTGAGAATTAAGTACTCAAAAGCTCACTGAATCAAATTATTTAGATAATTTTTTTTTCATTGTTGAACCATGCATACAAGTTCATGTCAAAAGAATGTGTTTGTATTTCATGGCGTTTTGTATTTCTTGGATTTTAATGTAAATAAAACAAAATGTCTGCCTGTGGGTAAAATATCCAAATTAAGGATAAATAACAGAATGAAACGTTTCCCCCAGAAAATGAATTATCATTATGTACTCTGAATCACATATCACTAAAGAAGTAATTTTCTACCATCTTACAATTTTATGATTGAACAATTCAACTGAATTTTGGGAAAAGTTGAAAAATGTATGTTTTTAGTCCAATATTTTCTATAAAGGTTTCAAAAATTAATTTTTTTGCCATCTTATAAACATCTTGTATTTATTAAGGCATGCAGATAAATATCCTCGGTCAATTATTTTATGTGAGACAAATATTTTTTTCCCCTAATTTCTTTCAATGTAATCAATATCAAAAAAAAAACGAAAAAAAAACGATGAAAATTGATGTAATCCTATTACAATCCTAAAATACTAGTATGGTAATATTTTTTATGGAGTCTATACACGCAGCATAGTTAAGGTTACAGTAAGGAGGCGGGGCCTAATTTGTACTGTTTACTATGACGTCACGCATAATATAAGGTCTTAAAAATACCACAAAATGAAATTATTTGCTATTTCAAACAGCTGGAAAGCTGTATACTACATACAGACTTACTATTACATGCAGTTTTGTCGTTTGTTAAATCCCACACAATAGTATATAAACGATGCATCGATCGCAATGCACCTGTCAATGTGACGTCATCTCGCAAAAATGACGCAGTTTTTACACAGTCAGTGGCTAATCAAGTCACATTTTGTACAATGAAAATGTCTTTTGTTCTCAAATAAAATATTATATGCGGTAAAATAAAAAGCCATTAACTTGGATGCGATGTTTATTTTTAGTATTTTATTCATAAACTGTACGTGTATTTATCAGACAAGCGATACTGTCGAGTGTTTGTATGCAGATTCATTGAAAAAGTAATAGAAGGGCCCTAATAAATCGATTTATTGCAAGGGCATACCCTCAATGTATCTTGTCAAAATTTTTCACATAAACTTAAGAAGCATTAAGATATTTGAAAAGTGCTGCGAACCTCTTGAAATCTTGCAAATAAATTAATTATAGCTATATTTAATGTAGTTGACTAGCAAAATATTCAACCTGCCGTCCAACAAATTACATTTTACCAATTAAAAAAACGAATCTATATAGGTTCGCAGCACTTTTCACAAACTACATACAGTGTTGAAAAGGATTATGAAATAAACTAAGATTTTTAGTTATTTCCTTCGTTATAGTATAATTGCCAAAGTCATGTGACGTCGACATCACATGACAAGTCTAAATAAAAAAAATCTAGATGTCCCAAACATGTAGATTTAAACCACATTACATTTTTTTTTTGATTTCAGTAAATTCCTAAAAAGATTCGCCCATCCTGATGAAGTATGTATTTTTTATCTTAAAAAATCGCCGATATTACCATTTGTAACCTTAACTGTGCTGCGCAGTATATATACTTTTGAAAAAACAACAAGGAATTCAATTTCCCATTGCTAGCACACTTTATAAAAAAAACATTTAAACAGAAATATGACAAGACATTTATTGAAAAAGGTCTGGAAAGAGCTATTAATTCTAATGTCTTTATGGACCCTGTCTGAACAAATATGGGGTAAAGATGAGTAAAAATGATTTATTATGTGTTGTCAAATTCTTATTAATATGTTTTAAAGTACCTATCCAATGTTCATATTTTAAAAGAAACTAAATGCAATCATCTAAAGTTTTCTACTAAAACTGAAAAATTGAAGTACGAGTATAATGTATGAAGATATGAATTCATTTTGTACTTGTAAATCTACTACTTTGAAAATTTTCAAATCAATTTTAAATTGAAGCATATTATGATGCATTATTTGAATTGAAATATAACAAGCATTTATTCTAGGTCAACTGACAATGCATCGGAAATGCATCTTTGTTTTGTTGATCTTCATAACAAATAAAGGTAGGAAGATCTGAGATCTAAAGAAATCATTTTTATATACAAAATTCAAGTTCAATAATAGAAATTCAAGTGTAATAATAGGGAAAATATTTTTTTTCAATTAATTACCTTACAGATATCCAATCCTCAGCCAGGAAGGATAATTCTTTACTTTAAAAAGTATCAAAATAAAGCTTGAAATTAAAGTCTTTTCATGTATTCATTTTTCATTTAATGCCTCCCTATGTGATTAAGAGTTCTTTGAATTTTTGACGTGACACAGATATCAAAGTTTTTTGTTCTCAAGATCAAAATTCCTTTAAAAATACCAAACAGGAACTGAGCTAACATGAACCCCCAAATCATCAGAGACCGGTCAACCCCGCTGTTTGTTCCTTTTCATGTTCGGGAAATAACGGAAACATCCGTCGTCAATCCAATGTATAAATAATGGACTGAAATTTAGTATGAAAAAGCATTTGTCTGAATAATACATTTGACTCAATAAATGTATTTGCTGACAAGGTCATTGTATCGACCATATATCGTACGGAATTATGACTTTAAAAGAAACTGCTGATATTCTTGCTTCATCAATTTTTTGTCAATAATTTACCTCGTTTTAGAATGTTTTTTTGGGAAACCTAAATTGTTTGCATATCGAATCAAATGACATATATGAACTCAGTATGCAGGTGATAAAGGTATATTGCTGCATAAGTAAGGAAGTTGATGATTGTAAAGTTAGTATCATTACGTTTCCAGTAACTTCTTTTTCAAGAAAAATATCCAAATATGAAACAGATGTGTCAGATTCTGTGATATCTTATACCTCAAGCTTACTCAGGATATATCGTATTAACATAAGAAGGCAATTACATTATGTGTAAATTTACAGTTCTATTGTGTATATTTAAAAGTTGAGTTGAAGGTCACACTAAGTGTTTTCTGCTATTTCACTTACAAGACTTTGGACAAATTCTGCTTCATTAAAATACAAAAATAGGTTACTGATAGCAAGGCACAATTGGAATAAATTAGGGAAGCTGACAGATTGTTGAAAGACCTTTTCTCCAAAACAACACAGATAATGTCTATCAGAAACTAAAGCATGTTTCTTATGTCAACTTGTATACACAATCAGAATCTTTTTTTTCCAAAATAATTATGCAAAATGACCGATGACAAGCTAAGGTAAGTAAACATATGAGTTCCGTTTTATCTTTATCGAAAAAGCAGTTGACATTTATATAAAAAAAAGCCCGGACTTTGATTTATCATGTGGAATTATAAACTTGAAAAGTCTTCAGTTTTTAAACTCTAAGATAATGTTTGAGACAAAAAAGATTTATGTGGTTAAATTTGATGCAGTTCATTAGACAAGATCATTAGTCTTGTACAAATACATTAAATATTTCCCGTAAAAATGATGTCCTTTTCCACTTTCCCCTTATGTAGACTTAACAGTACTACGTCACAATAATTTCATTAAGTTTATATACTTTTGAAGTTCCAAACAATTTCTCAAAATTTTTATTTTTGTAATGATTTCTTTTCCAAGGTACACTACTCTCGGAGAAAATCATGATGTCTGTTCAAAACACCTTACATGTGACCATAATTCAACAGTAAAAGGTGATGTATGCGTGATAGCAAAGGATGACTGAATTATTATAATTCAAAAATTATATTACGCAATGTCTGACAGGTATAGATTATATACAGGAATGGGGTAATTGAATAAAGTAATTGTAATTGAGTGTAATTAATTACATTAATCAAAGTAATTGGAAGTAACTATATAGTATTTGAACGAGCCTTCAATTACAAGTAATTAAAAGAGATTTAAATACATTTAAAAAAAGATCATGTATTTTCTTTACTTTTCAATTACAGTTCAATTACTTTTTTCAAAATGAAAGTTTATATCTAAAAAGGTATCTTATACTGATACATACTAGTAGTTTTATACTGTTGGGTTAATTTTTACACATTCCCATGTTTTATAAATCTCAGTTCTCCCTATTCCCACTTGCAAATAACAATGATTGTTTAAATAGTTAATTTGTTTTACAGCAATTAAACTAAAAATTCTACGTCCCCTTTTAGATTTACCTGATTTAAATACATTTTTAAAGAAAATAATGAATGGAATTGTTAGATATTATTTATATCCTTCAAAAATATGGATTTGAGAAAGTAACAAAAAAGATCTTGCCATATACCATACTGGTGTAGCATGGGCTTGTGTTTGTACAATAATTAATTGTCTCATAATAATTTGTTTATACAATGTTTCACACTCATTATAAGGTCTAAATTTGATCAGGTGTAACCCCTATCATACCCAAGAACAAACACTCTGAATGAAAGTTCGAATTAAGACGCTATAGAAAAAATCTTATTTAAAAAATACTTTCTTTTTTTTTATAAAAATAAAACTGGAAGTAATTGAAATGTATTTAATTACATTTGTCAAAGTAATTGAAAATAATTAATTACATTTGAAAAAATCAATGTACACTGTAATTGTAGTTGCAAGTAATTGACAAAATTATCAATGTATTTGAAAGTAATTAATTACATTTCAAAGTAATTGACCGCAAGCCTGATTATATATTAACTTCATGTCTGTATAGATTATAATAACGTTATGTCTGTAAAGATTTTCCTTTTAACGTCAAAGATGCCCTTTAACGTTTTTCCTGCACATAAAGCATTAAAGCGTTTTATAAATCACTGGCCTATGGGATACAAGAAAACATATAACATTTTCTGAAACTATAGAAGAATCAATGCACTTTTTCTGCTCAAATTTTTTGTGAAATGTTAAAGGGGCTTGGACACAGTTCCAGCTCAAATTTCAAAATTTACTTTTCCATTTTTACAAATATTTAATAAGGGTTATTCTAATGATCATCAAAAATTTGAATGTCAGTTGGCAAGATACAGGGCAGATTCAGAGCTTCAAATATTTGTTACAGTGTGTTTAAAAAAGGTCATTGTCATGTTTGTGTTTACATATGTAAATATACTTATATTTGTTCGTCTAAAGTACATAATTTCAAATAAAAATTAATTTTAAATACAATTTGATAGTTGCTGTTGATTTGCTGAATTTCTTTTGTAATAAATAGGATATTTTTATTATGTACACAAAAACAAGGCACGAGCCTTGTTAACATTATGAAGAACATTAAATTCTGTATTTTGTTTGTTAATCATCAAATTAATGATGTTAAAATTTTAGCTGATCATTAGATGATGCTTTAGGTAGGAATTAAAATTGGTTTAAAAAATTCAGTTGAAACTGTGTCCGTGCCACTTTAAGAAAGAATTTTTAAAAAGAGGTACTGCAAAAAGTTGTTGAAATTATGTTTAAGTGAATAATTTTTAGCTACATTATCTTCTGATGGTTTTATCTTAAGTATACAATTCTGTTTCAAGAGAAAATGAATGTCCTAAGCTGAAAGCTAAGGAAAAGTCACTATATTTACATGTATTTTGCAGACATTTTAAATTACGTACAACTTACTAGTATTATATAATCGTAGGCATAACACTTACAAAAACCCTCTTTTAAAAGTTCTTTTTGTCTGACGTCACGGTGTCAGGCACTAACTAAGGATCAGTATTTCCTAGGTGCGAAGCTAAGAGGTCACAGTTAGACAGCAGAATTTTGTGCATGCTGATTATCATCGGATTTTGTTACCTGCGTGTCAACAACAACAGTTAACAGAAAAATAACCATATTACTTATACAACATGTACAATACATTGACGTATTTATTTCCTTGAGTTTTGTGCATGCAGCTATTTTATTCATGCGAGTTCTTATACGGACATGTCCGTTCGACCTTTTTTCTGCATTTCTATACAACTGGATTAGTCCATTTGTTTTTTAGGTAAGGGGTGACACGATCATTTCGTGCCAAAATGTCACGTGTAAGTTTTTGTGCCTTTTTCCTGGACTATTCTATTGAATGGAAATGAAAACTGCATGAACTATATATATAACGTCTGATTTTGTTTGTCGGAATCTTGATCAAGCTTTGGAAAAAAAACATATCGGTGATATTGTGAAGTGAGTTAGAAGTTACATAATTTAAAGTAATAAAAACGAAACGAACAAAAACTTCTAAAGAGGAAGAACTGGACAAATATACATCTGATCCCCCCCCCCTACAAAAACAGAAAATAGACTAAGGAAAGTGTCCCGTCACATTTCAGAATTCGTAGCAGTTTATTTAAACTCGAAGAAACTTCCGCAATAAAAATAGTCCATCTCATTTTTCTGAAGTAATCTAATTTTCATAAATGATTTGAAAGTAAATGAAATAGAATTTTTATAAAACTTAATTTGAATAGCATGTTTTTATCACCTTTCTTGAGAAATGACACATGAATTTTTATTTCCGTATGAAAAAAAGTCCCAGTTTTCCGACATTTATCATTCGGCAATCCTCGGCTGACTCCACTACGCTTCATTACAAAAAGTGCTAGGTCATCTAAGGAGCAACAACTGGTCTAACTGGTTTGACAATTTACGCGATTGTCTAAATATAGAGACGTAAACAAAGATGTAAGGAAAGGAACGCTAAGGTTTAACCAAACTTCTTTCAATTTGTTTCAGCAATAAAGAGACAGAACAATGTTTCTTTTTAAAAAAAAAACACCGCGGAAAATATTTATTTGCTCTGACAAGTAAAATGATCTGTAAGACTGGAAAACTTTTGTCAGACTAGATACATGCAACTCATTTTTTTTTACGTTGGTAAAGGGAAAAAATAATAGCATTAAAGTTTGTTGATATTAGAGCACACAATTTCAAATGACATTAATTTTGCATCCTTAATTTCATGAAATTATCAGCATTCAGTTGGTCACGTGTACAACACCAAATCTGAACTTGAAAAATGTGTGTGTACTTGTATTGCAGTATTACCTTATAAAATGCATCATTTGATTCCATTATATATTTAAAACAGTTAAGATTAATGAATACATGCGTATGCACAGACACACTGGTATGATAATCCCAATGATCGATATGTGAGAAAGATCGTTCCTCATGATTACAACTGTTTTTTTTCTTGTAGTAGCTCGTTAAACTATGTCTGATTTTTAATAACATTTGAATCAAATCAAACTTACAAAATTTAAGTCTCACTCGAGTGGCGCAGTTGTTAAAATAGTTTGCTCTAGAGATTCAACGTAAATGTGTTAATTGATCCTTACGTCGCAGGTTCGAATCCTGTGGGATGCATTTGGAGATAAACTCTTTTGATGAGACAATATAAACCGAAATCCCATGTCGCAGTATGTGCTTGCAAAAAACGATCCCTCACTACTCAATGGTTTTGAGAGCCATGTATAGGTAAAAAATTGTAGACTTGCATGTAGCTAAGTAATTTCAATATGATTGAAAAATTATCGAACGTAAAACAAACAAAATGTAAAGTATTCAGAAATACTATATAAATATTACTTGAAATGAAATTTAAAATTATGGAATAACAAAACTTGATGATTAAGTTTTAAAGATAGATACATTTGATAAAATAGATAAGCATGGAGTTCTATAAAAATTAATTATTGTGTCCGAAAAGAAACATTCATACCCAAAAGAGAATAGCAAATACTTGTTTTAATCAGAGGAAGAAAAATAATAATCAAGTGTCTGGTGATGGTAACATCGAATGTAAAGAGTGTTTGTCTGTTTGTTTCCTGGGACCAAATATCTTGTATACATTCTAAAGAGAGTATGGGACGTTTTGATTCAAATGTTTCAGAAATATAAGGGTAGTGTTTGAGTTTTAGTAATAAATGGTACTGAAAGAAGTTTAAAACCCAACAACAAAAATAGTATTTTCGATTTTGAAATTTTTTTTTTGGTGATGGGGGTTGTTTGTTTGGTTTGGTCAAATTGTTGAGGTAAGAATTAGAAAGAATTAATCCAGAACTAAACTTAACTGTTCGTGCGCAATAAATATACAGTTTTTTCAATGGATAGCACTGTAGCTCTCCGGTCTGTCAATTTTTTTTTCGGACAAGCTACAATTCTGCGGCTAATTTAAGAGCAGTCCCATGATCTTGGCTATTTAAATGCAATAGAAATCATTTTTGAACTCTTCGTTTTGTATCTCTAACAAATCAGATCTAGCTGACTTGAATCTGAATGCATGAAGATGTTCCTATACTTCCTGTGAGATCTTTCAGATAACAATGTTCAACTCCCATGAGTACTTTCAGTACTTTGATTATAAATACGCAGTCACCAAAGATCTAAATGATATATCAATACATTGTTAACTAAAACTATGTAGTTTCAGGGTTTTTTTTCAGAGGGCGTAATGAGATAAAAGTGAATCTCGTTCTTTTAATGTTTCGGGTCGAAACGTAAAATAAAATGGGGTTCAATCACACAAAGAATCTTGTTACAGAGATTCTGTGAAAGTCTTATTTAATATAATTCAGTGGTAAAAGGGGAGCTGCAGACAAGAGATGGGTACCCCAAACCGTAACAGACAGACAGAAAAAACTGACGGACGGAGAGACAAAAACTTGAACGTATAGACGGAGGACATTCCAATCACTCTTATAAGCGGAGGTTGTCATAAAGTGTTCTACGTTTATCCAAAGCAGCAAAGATTTCCCATTATAAATTTTTTTATTTTGGTGCTATTTATCCGTCGAAATATATTTTTTCTGGCCAAATTATTGGAACTTATACAAGGCATTTGAAAAAAATTAGTATTTTATGAATATGTAAAATTAATACTTATATCTATTTTTTATCTTGGGGTAATGGAGGCCAAAATGTGGATGCCCCAATAAGGCTAATTGAAAGAAATCCTAGCCTATCGGCGTGAAGAAAACGCCAGAAACCATGCTGGTGATTTGGGTCATAATGCGAACATCAACAACTGGCAGAATGGACTGGAGCGTATTCAGGATGGGCGGGATCGATTTCAAAATGGTATTGTACCAATGGAACAAGGAACAGGAGACACCATAATGCTAGAAGTAGAAGAGAAGGTGGAGTGAGAAGGCATTGACATTTGACGAGCAGAAGAAAGGTAGAGTGAGAAGAATTCGACATTCGACGAGCAGAAGAGAAGGTAGAGTCCGTCGGCAAGGCAAAAGAAGAAGGAGTTGATTTTCTTCAGAGCAGTCGACGAAGTGAAAGACGATTTATTGTTGATTGAAGTGAATATTTTCTAAATTC